>NC_067250.2:213455195-213758225 GCF_019359855.2 Lolium perenne | reverse complement strand
CCGCCTTCGTCGGCAAGGTATGTATGCACGCCCTGTGATCGCCGTCCCTTGTCTGATGTATCGCGTTGCTCGATCTGTTTAGCTTTGTGTAGCTGGTACGTGCCGTCGATTGACTTGTCTAGGATTGGTTGATATAATAGTTTAGTATGAGTTCACTGGTCGATCGACCTCATCACTCGATTACTTTTGGGAAATTCAGATTAGATATCGTCGATTAACTTGTCTAGGATTGGTTAAGCTTTTCCAAACACCATCGTGGCCCGTAGGTTTTTCTGACGTGCGAGTCCCTGTCATATCTGTCCGTCCCCACACGTCAGTGTAATTTAGTGCACCTAAGAAAATATTCCACTCTTTTCGTCTCGGATAAAATCTATCTACTCTAGGTTAGGAAATCTCGTAGTTGCATGGCTGCATCATGTTGACCCGGGGCACTAGGGGGACCTGGCTGACTCGGATCTCAGTGCTATTACCTGCACTTGCGGTCATTGAACAGCTAGCCCAAATCTAACACACCAATCTACTATATCTGACACAAGAAGCAGCCATTGTACTTTAAAAGAAAATAATACCCCTTAGTCGTTTTTGTATTCATGTTGCTGTCACTTATTTCAAATAGTACTAGCGATCGTTAACCTTAATCGTTTTTGTAGTCATCATCCTGTCTAGCTTAGTTGATAACTGTGTAATGCTTGTGTCAATGAATAATGTGTTAAATTCGGATTAATCGGAGTTGGTTTCTGCAGTTTGGTGACGACGAGTTCGGTCACATGCTCGTGGAGATCCTGAAGCAGAACGGCGTGAACGCGGAGGGGTGCCTGTTCGACCAGCACGCCCGCACCGCCCTAGCCTTCGTCACCCTCAAGTCCAACGGCGAGCGTGAATTCATGTTTTACCGCAACCCGTCGGCCGATATGCTCCTGACGGAGGCTGAGCTCAACTTGGACCTGATTAGCAGCGCCCGCGTATTCCACTACGGCTCCATCTCGCTCATCACCGAGCCCTGCCGCTCGGCGCACGTGGCCGCCATGCGCGCCGCCAAGGCCGGCGGCATCCTCTGCTCGTACGACCCGAACGTGCGCATCCCGCTCTGGCCCTCTGAGCAGGCTGCTCGCGACGGCATCATGAGCATCTGGAAGGAGGCCGACTTCATCAAGCTCAGCGACGAGGAGGTGGCCTTCCTCACCCAGGGCGACCCCAACGACGAGGCCAATGTCCTCTCCCTCTGGTTCGAGGGCCTCAAGCTTCTCATCGTCACCGACGGCGAGAGGGGATGCAGGTACTTCACCAAGGATTTTAAGGGATCTGTCCCTGGGTACGCTGTCAAGACCATCGACACCACCGGTGCTGGCGATGCCTTCGTCGGGTCTTTCCTCGTCAATGTTGCCAAGGACGACTCCATCTTCTACGTAAGCATTCAGTCTACGAAACTCAAAAGAACCATAGACCAGCTAATTTAATTTCTTTTATTTATAATGGTGCTAACGATTCGATCTTTTTTGATTGATCAGAACGAGGAGAAGCTGAGGGAGGTGCTGCAGTTCTGCAACGCGTGCGGTGCCATCTGCACCACCAAGAAGGGAGCCATCCCGGCACTGCCCACCACCGCCGACGCCATGGAGCTCATCAGCAAGGGCAGCAACTAAGCTTGCCGGTCGTCGTCGTGTCTCGTCTTCGGGGTTTTCAGTTTAGTGGAATTTAGATTTAGCATTCAGTTTGCGTCGTCCTCGTGTTCTTTTGGGTTTAATTAGTTTTGTGATTTTGTCCAACCCGTACTAACGATATCGTGTGCGAAATGGACAACGTACTTACTGCCGGTTGAATTAGTGATCGACTGGTTCAAGCTGAGATTTTTGACTTGGGAGAACCTTTGTATAATTGCATTATTCCTATTTCCTAGTGCTCATCGCTCTCCTTGCTCTCTCTGTAGTAGTAAAGATGATCGCTCACTCTCTCTGCTGATTTTTGTACTCATCGATTTAGTACTGCTCATAAGTCATAACACACAATCAATCATGCACATGCTGACATGCATGCCTCGGAGATAAATACCGGCACCCGCTGCACTGCCATGACATGTGCTCAGTTGCCTTCTTCTTCTAAACCGTGGAGTGGTCTCGCTCCGTTGCCGCCGACACCTTAATCGCACTCGCGTCCCCGTTCCTCAATGTCACCGCCATCATCCCCCTCTTCAGCACAAAGGCTTCAACGTGCAGGACATGGTGGCGCTCTCTGGCGGGCTCACGCTGGGCGTGGCGCACTGTGCGGCGTTCGACCGACTCCTGTCTGGGCTTGTCGCTGGTGGTAAAGATGTAAAGTGCAAGTGCAAGAGCAAGCACAGGGTACTCGGTCACGGCGGTGAGCTGCAGCAGAAGATAGGCTTGCCGAACTCAGGCCACGGCTGTTCAAGTGGTATAAATTCCAGCCAACACAAAACATAAAGATTAAAAGCTGAAAACCACCTTCACGGTATATTCTACAAGCTCGGCATACGATGTTCAGTTCACGGGGGCAGCTCCAACCTCACCTGAAGAATTTCGCGCCTATATAAACCGCTCCGCTTTAGGGCCAAATTTCGTGCCGCTATTTTGCTCCACTCGAGCTCTCCGTCTAGGGGAGCTTCTTCAGGACGAACAGGCACATCTACTCCGGTTGGTGGAGCTCCACCCTGGCAAGTCTTCTTCCTCCACTTCTTCGAGATGTCGTCTTACTCATGTGATGGTCAGAGCGCTGTGAGTAACATCTGACCCCAGTTCCTGGTATCTTAGATTTATTAGCAAATGCCCCTCCATCATCTATCTACCTCAGACCCTCTCCCGCCAACCCTAACCTCTACCGCACCCCACCCTCCGCCGCCGCCGCCGCCGGTAGCGCCGCCGGGGCAAAGTCCCTCGGGGCGTGGCGGCGGGGCCCTTCCTCGTCGCTGCATGGGGAACGGCGGCCGGATCCCACCTCCTCGACGCATGGCGGAGCAGGCGCGCGGTTGGGATGGGCAACGACTGCGGCGGTCCTCCTCCCGTCGGCTGTCCCCTGGCGGACCGGCCGGCACGGTTGGGATGGGCGGTGCTGCGGTCTCCTCCTCCCGTCGGCTCTCCGCAGCACTCTGGTCGGCGCTGGTGGTGGGCGGCGGCCAGTCCCTCGGTCTGCGCCATTCATCCACCCCTGCCTCTCGTCGGTGCGTGGAGGCGATCTCGGGCTTCTTCCGCGACACGAGGGTGCCCGGGGCAGCAGCCTTGGGTTCGATGGAGGAGGTGGCCTCTTCTTCGCCGGAGATGGTCGGCCTGCGGTTGGTGGTGGTGGATCTTTGATCTATCACCGCGATCCGGCGGTGAGATGGAGGAGCATGGAAGCCGGCGATGGTGTCGCCGGTGGAGGATTGGATTGGCCAGCCCGGGATGGTCGCCGACGTGGGGGTCCGACCTGAATAAAGGCGGCGGTCCTAGGGCCTCTCTTGCGTGAAAAGGAGGACCTACCGGAGGCCTGGACTCATGATCTGGCCGGTGGGTTGAGTTCCGGAAGGCTCTGCCGGCGAATGTAACCTGGAGTTTGCTGGATCGGAGGTATTCGGTCATGCGCACCCATGCGTTTATTCCGACCGTTTGGTTCTGGAGGGAGCGGCGCGAAGCTCTTTTTATGTGTTGACATCAAGTGACTATGGATCCATGATGAAAGTCGGAAGAAGAGAATTTCATGAAGGCCGGAGGGGAGAACTAGCTAAGGGAGGTTCAAGTCTCCGCGCTGTTGAGTGGCTTGCTTGGTGTTCCGGGCTTCACAGCAGCGGTATGAAAGTGGGGGCGACAACACAGGTGAAGTGCAGAGTCCTACCTTTCAGGGTGAAAACCCAAGGTCTGACCTTAACTGGTTGTGCCTGGCAATGACCTTCGTGGAGGCATTGTTTCGAGAGCGGGGACTATCTTCACACTACTAGAAAACATGCAATCAGTGGCGCACCACTTTTTGCCATCAGTGGCGCACTAGTGGTGCGCCACTACTATCACGCCACTGCTAGCTGATTAGTAGTGGCGCACCACTAGTGCGCCATTGGTATGGCACATAGTGGTGGCGCACCATGTATAGCATCGACATGCGCCACAGCTACAAGCTAGTGGTGCGCCACTAAGGTCCTAAAAGGTGCGCCACTACTATCATGAGAAAAAAACAAAAAAAAAAAGAACACTGCTCGTACAGCTCATCCTGTCTCGTTTCTACCAGGGAAGAAAACAAAAATAGTCAACATTTATTACACAACCAAAATTACAACCAGTATGTAACTTTGCAACTAAATCCCTAAAAGAAAAACAAAAAAAGCAATCGGGTCCCTATCTACATGGACGGAGCACGCCGGCTTCCTGCACGCGCATGTCGCCGGCGGAGGGAGGCGTCGACGGCTGCCGATGGAGCCAGAGCACGCTGGCCAACACCCTGGTGCGCCGCTGCCGACCGAGGCCCTCATCGCCGAGCTGCCACCACCTGCTGCCCGTCGGGGAGGGGGCCGCGCGGGAGGGAGCAGGGGAGCGGCGGCGGTGTAGTCGTCGGCTCGTGAGCTCTATCAACGGACGACCCCAGGCGGAGAAAGCCGGGAGGCGGCGCCCGCAGTCGAGAAGAGCGCACGCGGCCTATGGGAGGGGGGAAGCGTCGGGGATCTTCACCAGGAGGAAGACGGCGGCGGCGAAGGCGCGCTTGAGGCCGAGGCAGTTGTTCCCCGCGACGAGGTGGACGACGAGGGCCGCCGCGACCGGCGGCGACCGCGAGAGCAACGCTGCGGCCAGGGAATTGAACGCGAGCCACGCATCGTCTGAGCGGTCCTCGGCGACGGCCGCGAATAGGCCTTCCTCGAGCGCGACGGCATCGGCGATGGGCGGGGTCCGGAGCGGGAGGTGGCGGCTGCGGTTGGGTGTGGTGCTGTGGATGGTGGCGGCTGCAGAGGATTTTTGTGAAGCTAGGGTTTCAAAGGGGGAGTTTTGCGGTGGGGAAGAGAGAAAGCGTGGGTGGGGTGCGGTGTGGGGACGAGTGCGTGGGTGGGTGGGGTGCATGTGCGGTGGCAGATAAAGTTGTGCAGCACAAGCTCGCGTGCGGTGATAGTTGCGCAGCACAGTGGCGCAGCACGTAGAGTGCGCTATTGCTACTCGTAGCACAGTGACGCACCACATATAGGTGCGTTATTGCTATTCGAAATAGCAATGGCGCACATATATGTGGTGCGCCACTGCTAATCATTTATCCATTTATAATCCAATCCGAAAATTAGTAGTAGCCCACCACTATACTGGTGCGCCATTGGTAATCTGCTAGCAGTGGAGCACCTTGTTTTAGTGCGCCACTACTATATAGCAGTGGAGCACCTCTAGCATGGTGCGCCACTGCTAGCAATCTTACGGCTAGGCCTTTTCCTAGTAGTGTCAGGGTGAAAACCTAAGATCTTTGATCGGGCGACGACGGTGTTTGAGCACTGTTCCCTTCTTGGAGGCGTCGTTTTTTGGAGAGTCTGTAATTCATGTGTTGTCATGGCGGTGGATGTATTGCTGTTGTTAGGCCCGAGATACTGTAGCGGGACTTTTGTTTCTTAGTTTTCTTTTCCTTTTTTTGGTTGTGTGCATCCGTAGTGCCATTAGGGTGGTGCGTTGTTGCAGAGGCTGGGTGTAATTGGTATCTCTTGATATTAATATATTCCCTTTATCGAAAAATTAGCAAATGGCCCCTCTTAGTAGATATGAAGGTTGTAAATTATGCAACTTTTTCCATGATGTAGTCTGGGGAAGAGGTAGATGTATGTTTTGTGGTGCTGTAGGTAGCATTGGCTGATCTTCATTACTGTGTATTACATGTATAAGAGCTATAGTTGGTACCGGGATTAGTTCCAAATGTATAGTTCTTCTCTTTGTATCAGCATTTCGCTTATACATGACATCATGCAACAAAGAGCAGTTAACAATCTTGAGAGTGTTGCATTTGTTCTTCTTTAGGGTGTTTGTTCGAATGTTAGACGACGTGGCTTTGTTAGCAGGTTGTTAGTATGCTAGAAGTAGTAACAAGTTGCATGCTTAGCATTGTTCATCTATGCTGGTACTTTGATTTGAAACGTCAGGGAAGGAAAACTTGTCTGTTAGCAAAATTAGTGCTCCCGGCATTTCCGGACCAATCTTCAGCTCCAGATCGGATCCGTCAGGCAGCATGTCACCCGGATCTTGTCGAGTCTCTATGGCATGTACGGTACTGCCTAGTTTGGAAGAAGAACACCATGGTATGGCCACCTATTCTAGCCACATTTGTCGTCAAGAGGATGTGTCAGTTCATCAAGAAGGGGGTCGACATGGATCAGAGCTTCAGATAGAAGGACATTGAAACTGTTGCAGAGGATGTTTTTCAGCTTCTTTGCCTATCGAGTTGTCGTGGGTCAGATCTGCAACCATCTAAGGCATTGGAGAACGACGGACAAAGATGTGTACTTTGCCCACATCAAGGTTGGTTAAATTTGCACTTCGTTCAGTACATTAAGTTCTTTGTAAGATCATAGATGAAATTAACTAACTAACTAACTTTGCTCTCGATCACTTAGGATCACCAGAAGGACACTGAGTTCATCAACAAGCCTATCGAGAACTATGATAATATGAAGCTTGTCTACGATGGTCGTATTCCCGCACCACCCATCTCCTGGATCTACACCGTGATCTTGGCCACGTCATGGAGAACAAAGCACAAACCACCAGATATCTGTTAATGAGCCCTAAAGTAGGATGATTTGGTTTGGCTTCATTCCATGTGAAAAACTTCTCCCACTTTTATTGTGGATTTTAGTGGCATAAAGATACATAGCATGCTATGTATAAACACCCAAAAATGTTAGTATTTAAATTTACATAGAGGTTCTCAAGTGCCTAACAATCAAATTACACCGTAAAACCATAAAGAATCAATTGCGAACTCAAAATTCCACTCAAATAACATAAGTGCTCTATCCTTTATTTAGTAATATTATAATAAGATACTATTAAATAAAATTAGAATACTACTAAATTAGAACCTAATTACAATAGAAGGACTAATCTAAGTAGTATAATTAGAAGTAGTACTATAAAATTTAAAATAAATGAACTCTTTTTTAGAACTATGAGAGAGAATATTCTGTATGTTTTATTTCCTCATTAATTTATTTTTTTCTCTTTAAAGTTGATTAATTAAGATAATGTAAGTTAGATAGCAGCAAAACGATTTTTTAAACGCCAGTTAGAAAACTTAGAAAAATCTAAAAATTTACTAACATGCAGAGGACAAAAAGATTCATTTGGGATACAATTTTCACCCTATTTCTAGCTACCATGATGTTTCTGATTTTTTTTCGTAAACAACAATGCATAGAAAACCGCAACTCAAGTAATTGTAATCATCTCTTAAAATCCAAATATGCTTGGCACTTAATTTCAAAAACCTAAAAAATCAAACAAAAATCAACCTAAAAATCTACGGAAAAAATCAACATAAAAACTTAAAGAAAATAACTAGGCTGCCTCCCGCAAAGTGCTTTATTTCAAGACGTAATTGCAAACCATATAAATATTATTCAACATAGACATATTTCTCCTCTATGATGTGGTTAGAAGAGTTAAAACTGATAGGGGCTCTTATGAATGAGAGCATCATCACAAACAACATGTTTATCCCTTTTATCCTCCCATGAACTAGTAACAGTTAAATATGGACGATGATAAAGCAATCTAGGACCATCATCAAGAGCATTGTCACATTGCATATCTACATAACACTTCTTATAGTCATAAATAATTTCACTAGTAGCAATATCACTAGTAGCCATATGTAAGGGACCATTATGGGATTTATTAACAAAGCATGACTTCTTATATATGACAAATGAGTTTTGACGTGAAGAGGTACAATCATCTTTAGACGATGGTGATGGTGGTGGCATCTTATTCCTGCAAAACATTAGTTCTTTACATGGCACTTTCAACATAACTTTTTTCATCCAAAGCATTAGTACAAAAAAGAGTTTTCAAGCTTTTGATATACATAAGCCATGAATCTTTGATAACCTTAGCAGCAAAACTCATTTTATGATATATTTTTTTCCCATTTTCCCTCCCTTTTTGGAATAAGATAAAAAGCTTAAGTAAAAGAAAGTAAATGCAAAACTAAAATGTAAAATAAGAATTACAACCAAGCCAATTTAGAGTGTACCTTACCAAAATTAGATGATTGCAAGGTATGCAGCAAGAAAAATAGTGCATGGATTATTATCACTTGGCCCCACGTACATGTTCTGCATTATACCTACATGCAAGTGTACCAAGAGATGCGGTGTTATGGTGACTTACACTATGCTTATGTTTGTCACTGGACCACATCCCTCAATATCGTTACAACCTAGTGCATGACATGATCAACATTCCAATGCGCTTAACATAGATGAATTACATAAAAGGGTTAAGCCATAAATATGTGCATCCATGTACACAAGTTATTACACCCCGTAGTGATTTTGCCAAGACCACATATCTGAACAAGCAAAGGAGCATTAAGACATAAAGTCCAACCACCGTTTAAGTTTCAAGATCTCCATAAATCTCCTACAACTTGCAACAACAAAATATAGTGCAATCATATGTACATGCAACCGGGTTGGAGGAGGAAGATGAACGCGGTTCCCAGCCATGGCGGCGGCGTGGGGGCCGGCCGTTCCGGCTTTCATGGTGGTGGTCCTAGGGTTCTTTCGCGAAGATGAAGACGTTCCGGATGCCGATATTTCTTCATCTAGCCGAAGTGATGAGTTTCGGAAGGCTCCGACAGCGAATGGAACAATGCATCTTTTGCCTGGAGTTCACATGATCGGGTGGTATTCGGTCGCGCGCACCCAGGCTTTTATTCCGACCGTTTGGTTCCGGAGGGAGCGGCGTGAAGCTCTATTCTGTGTTGACATCAAGAGACTTTTGGTCCATGGTGAAGTCAGAAGTAGAGAATTTCATGAAAGCGGGATCGGGGGATTAGCTAAAGAAGGTTCAAGTCTCCGCGATGTTGAGGAACTTGCTTGGTGTTCCGGGATTCGCAACACTGATATGAAAGTGGGGGCGACAACACAGGTGAAGTTCAGAATTCTACCTTTCAGGGTGAAAACCCAATGTCCGGTCTTAACAGGTTGTGCCTGGCAATGACCTCGTTGGAGGCATTGTTTTGAGAGCGGTGACTATCTTCAGGGTGAAAACCTAAGATCTTTGATCGGGCGACGACAGCGCTGGTGCACCGATCCCTTCTTTGAGGCGTCGCTTTTGGAGAGTCTGTATTTCAGATGTTGTCTAGGGGTGGATGTATTACTGTTGCTAGGCCTAGAATACTATAGGGGGACTTTTCTTTCTTAGTTTTCTTTTATCTTTTTTGGTGGTGTGCATCCGTACTGGCATTAGGGTGTTGCGTTGTTGCAGAGGCTGGGTGTAATTGGTATCTTTTTATATTAATATATTCCCTTTATCAAAAAAAATAGAACAAGAACAAACACATGTCTATAAACATCTCCACATGAGAGTAAATGCATGGCAATCTTCATCTCGTAGCACAATATCCACCATAATTTTTAGAGTAGATTTTCATAATCATGTTGGAATAGCACATAGAGAGATTGATCGAGTCAATACCACAAACCCAAGTATGGTGGTGGGCAACTCCCCTCTCATGGTGGAGACTGGAGAGAGGTGTGAAGGCGTTAGTGAAGTGATTGATGAAGAGGAGCAACCGGCTAGTGATGATGATTACGGTAGCTCGCCGCCACCGATGGGCGACAACTCCCCTAGGGGGGCGGCCCCTTGGTCCTTGGACTTGGTGGTGGTGTGGAGGAGCCTCCTCTCCTCTTGGTGGTTCCAAAGGGAGAGGCAAATTCGTAGTTTCTTGTGGTGGCTCCAAAAAGTAGTGTTCCCCATCAATATATAGTGTTGGAATTTGCATCTTGCTAGGAGCTCGTACGGCCCCGTAAAAGCCAATAAATTCGTGGCTAGGCTGAATCATCATATATTGTAAGAGTTTAAGTCACTCACATCACATTTTTGGAAGGGAACCTCTAGGAATCAGATGTCGATTTCTGATTACCATCGGACCCCTATTTATCCGTTGGATTGGAAGCAGCCGAACCGTGCGATTTTTAGCAGCCCACGTGTCTAATTCCATTAATTGATGACGGATTGCATGCTTCCCCTTAAATAATTCTGTAATGCACGTCCAACATATCCGGAAATTTCCAAAACACCTAGTACGTGGGTTTGACTTCTTCCTCTAACCACTCTAATTGCTGATTTTCGGGAAACTAATTATTTACTTTTAGGAAACTAATTTTCAGTTTTGAAGAAATTAAGTAACTTCTTAGCTCTGTCAGCTTATGAAGCATGTTTTGTTTCTAACCTTATTTTAGTTTGCATCCTACGGAACTAAAGTTTGCTTCAGACATAACATGATTTTGTTAATTTGTTTCCTTGCTCCAGCTATTCATATATTTTTCTTCCCTATGAATTACACAATGTCAGTAAACTTTGTGACTTGCACAACCAAAATTTGATTCAAACACATTAAAGTACTAATTCATATACTTTGCTTCCTTTTGAGGAACATTTTGTTTCCAAAAAATTTGCTTCAAGGTGAATGAATCAAGCTTCGGCTTAACATTAATATGTGTATGATGTAAGGGATACTTCTTTAGAAAACATTACAATATTGCTTCCATCGATAACAACAAATGTTTCCAACCAAAAAAGTTTTTCATAAATTTACACTTCTTGAAATTGGGTAATGTTTTCAAACATTTACAAATTCGCTCCTAACAAATTGAGAACTTTCTTCCTTGAAAATCTGGAAACAACATATTTTCTAGTGTTCTGCTATTTGCTTCATACATAGCGGACTACAATTGCCCGCCTAAGCTATGTTGATGTAAAAGTAGGTCGCCGCTCTCGCGGCGGTCGAACAACCGAGCAACAACACGCAAGCTCAATGCAGTTTAATTCATAGATGACCTCAACCAGGAAGGCTACACCACATGTCCATTTAACGTTCACTTGCCAAATAAAGCCGACGGGAAACTATCTCGGTTTGTGGCAACGAAACCTTCACCATGCGGTAGCACGGCCGCCGATGACACATATTGGTCTAGCTCCCTGTCATGATTCCACCGTGCAGCCAACGACGATGCATGACCGAGAATGTCTGGTATACATAGGAACATATATTAGAAACCAAGGGTCCTGGTCCACAACGTACGGAGCAAAACTTATATACATTAGAAGCATATATATTATACTTAGGTAGTCATAAAGAGCAGAATCACCCTTCAGATTGTTGGAAGCACAAACACCGGAAGTAAGAAACAAATCAATAATATGGTGGATGCATGAAAAAAAAATGATAATACTGGTGTATTACGGAAGTAACTAAGGAAGAACATGTATAGGTCCAAGGATTCATATAGCAGTGCAGATAGATGCACATTTGTAGTACAGTGGTGGAACATTTGTGATGAGATGAGATTGGAGGAAGCTCTAATTAATGATTCACAAAGAAACAGTGTAGAACCAAGATTCATAAGGTTCCCAAAATTGGGTTTCCGTTGGATTGTATACCTATTTACATATGAGGCATGTGGGAAGCATGAGGTAGTGTTTAAATTCAAAAAAATGGAAACAGAAAAAAAAGTTAGAAGCATGAGACGGTGTTACTATTGTTATAAACCATCCTTAGGAAGAAATTTTAAATTCATAGTAAGCATGGATGCTATGAAGCGGATATTTCTTGCTATCTAAGATAACCCATTCTTGTGGAAGGATATACATTTAATTAATACGTACGTAGATCTGGGCACAAAAAAATCTCTACTACTTAAAAAGACTAAAGTGGTTCCTTATTCTGCCATCCAACGATACGTCGTCCATTTCGTGGGCTCTTCCTCCACCGCTTCATTTGTCGCCCCTTATGGGCCTGGCCCAGTTTGTCACCCCTGTTTCACCCAGCGAGAGAACAAGGAAGAAGCAGATAGAAGAAACAGGGTGCGCTTCTAGGTTTCCCCGCCGCCACTCAATCGGTCGATCTACGGCGGCAAGCGGCCAGCAGCGCATACCTCCTCCGGCAGGAGGAACGCGACCCCGTCCTGCGGTTCCTCTTGATTCTTTACCGGAAGGTCAGGGCGTTGCACCTGGAGGTCTCCATGAACCATAAGAACTCCCTCCAGCTCCTCCTTGGTCGCCGCTGCCTCGAGCCCGACGTCCCTTTGGCATCTCCACGACGGCCGACGGTGCTGTGTCGTCTCGTGGTCTCCGCCTACAACCTTCGCTACCTCTCACGGATCTGGGGAGAGACACATCACATCGCAAGCTCGGGGAGTTCGATGTCGCGCCAAGTGGACGTGGGCATGGCGGACCAGCAACTTGCCGAGATCGACGCCTTCTTCGCCACAAACCGAGATGCCCGTGCACAACGACGACGGGAGTATCAGGGGCTCGGGGCCTTCTCCAAGGAAGAGGCCATGGCCTCCAACGGGGTCAGTGATCTTCCTCTTCTCTTCCTCTTCCTCATCAAAACTTGCATGCCTGCCAATCTGCTATTATTTGAGAAATAGGTTCCTGATCATACGTGTATATGTGGGATTTATGTGCATTCAACAAGGATTTGGGTCCTCACGGTAGGTGTACATGATTTTGCAGGTTATGTTGTTTAGCAAGGCCTCCATCCCTGATTGGGAAATCCATGCTGTGGTTCCTCTTCCACTGTCCACTACGAAGTGGAGCCTGTTATCTTCGACAAGGTAATTTTTTATCTTCGCATCCATCTTTGTTGCTGCTGGTGAACATGTGTTGAAGTGGGTGTTTCTCTTAATAAGGGAATCTTAGGATTTGAAAAGCAACATCGAGAGGAATGAAGCAGCTGCCACGAAGAAAGAAGAGTGAAATGCATGTTTTGAGTATTTAAGATGGCAATTCTGCCTAGGCTTTCAAGAGATATGAAAAGGTACGGCATCAGGCTTGTTAGTGAAAATAATTACATGCAGTCTGGCATCCTGTGTTGTTCATTTTAATTGCTCCGCAAAGAATTGTCTGGATACATGGGTATTAGACTAAACTGCAAATATTTTGGGCCTTCTGAGCTAACTGATATTGCAGGAATGCAAACTGAACTTGATACTTCTCATTGATTGACAAGGTTTATATAAGCAAATACACGTAACTAACACTGACATGTACACGATAGCACGATTGGTGCATGGACCAGGACTTAGTCTAAGCACTAGACAGTAGAGATCATGGATTACACAACTATGTATCCTTAGCACCCATAACCTTATGTTTGCAAGAAACATCAGCCGAAAAATGATCACCCTTTGATACTTAGATTGATGTTAGCCTTTGAAATTCGTCCTCATTTCCAAGTTGTGAAATGAGCTTTCTTACTACAGAATATTTTTTTAAATAGCATAACGTTCTCATGTTTCTGTTTTCAGCATTCTTGTTGCAGAATGTTGAGTGAATTCAGTCTGTAGACCAAGCATGCAACATCTAAATTCCCTTCCTATATCTATACAAGCTGAGGGCATCAAGAGACAAGGATGATGCTTCTTTTTGTGTCTAGATGACACATGGCAAATCACAAGATTCACCTAGAACAGTTTTGCCTCCTCCGTATAAACACCTGCGGGTTTTCTGACAAAATGCCCCTACAGGCTGAAGGTAAGTAGATGTGAAAACATGCTTTTTGAATAGGAAAGGACAAATGTCATGTTTGAGCTACTTCAATGGAATACAAAATTGGTAGCTTGCAGTTCTCAAGTACCCAAAATGTTGAGTCAATTCAATGGAATGAAATATTATTGCAATCCTCGAAGGCATTAGAGATAACATTGTCCTCTCTTTCGCAGACTCTTTAGCTAGTTTTTCTTCTCTTTCCCACCTAGCATGCAATTCAGCCATTAATCTAATATTTTCATTAATTCGAACTTGGATGGCGTTTGTTGTAGCAAATGACTTAATATCTTTATCTTCATTAGGCATAACTTTCAATTTTAAAAGATCAACATCAGCAGCAAGACTATCAACCTTAGAAGCAAGAATATCAATTTTACCAAGCTTTTTCTCAACAGATTTGTTAAAAGCAGTTTGTGTACTAATAAATTCTTTAAGCATGACCTCAAGACCAGAGGGTACACTTCTACTATTGTTGTAAGAATTACCATAAGAATTACCATAACCATTACTATTGTTAGAAGGATATGGCCTATAGTTGTTACCAGAATTATTCCTATAAGCATTGTTGTTGAAATTATTATTTTTAATGAAGTTCACATCAACATGTTCTTCTTGGGCAACCAATGAAGCTAAAGGAACATTATTTGGATCAACATTAGATCTGCCATTCACAAGCATAGACATAATAGCATCAATCTTATCACTCAAGGAGGAGGTTTCTTCAACAGAATTTACCTTCTTACCTTGTGGAGTCCTTTCCGTGTGCCATTCAGAGTAATTAATCATCATATTATCAAGAAGCTTTGTTGCCGCCCCCAAAGTAATGGACATAAAAGTACCTCCAGCAGCTGAATCCAATAGGTTCCGCGAAGAAAAATTCAGTCCTGCATAAAAGGTTTGGATGATCATCCAAGTAGTTAGTCCATAGGTAGGGCAATTCTTCACCAAAGATTTCATTCTTTCCCATGCTTGAGCAACATGTTCATTATCCAATTGCTTAAAATTCATTATGCTACTTCTCAAAGATATAATTTTAGCGGGAGGATAATATCTACCAATGAAAGCATCTTTACATTTAGTCCATGAATCAATACTATTCTTAGGCAAAGATAGCAACCAATCTTTAGCTCTTCCTCTTAAGGAGAAAGGAAACAATATCAGTTTTATAATGTCACCATCTATATGCTTATACTTTTGCATTTCACAAAGTTCAACAAAATTATTAAGATGGGCAGCAGCATCATCAGAACTAACACCAGAAAATTGCTCTCTCATAACAAGATTTAGTAAAGCAGGTTTAATTTCATAGAATTCTGCTGTAGTAGCAGGTGGAGCAATAAGTGTGCATAGGAAATCATTATTATTTGTGCTAGTGAAGTCACACAACTTAGTATTCTCAGGAGTACCCATTTTAGCAGTAATAAAAACAAGTAAAGCAAACTAAATAAAGTAAAGTAAATGCAAGTAACTAATTTTTTTGTATTTTTGATATAGAGAACTCAAACAAGACAAATGAAATAATAAAGCAACTAATTTTTTTGTGTTTTTGATATAGAGAAAACAAACAAAACAGAAAATAAAATAAAGTAAAGCAAGACAATAACAAAGTAAAGAGATTGGATGTGAGAGACTCCCCTTGCAGCGTGTCTTGATCTCCCCGGCAATGGCGCCAGAAATTTAGCTTGATGACGCGTAAAGCACACGCCCATTGGGAGCCCCAAGTGGAAGGTGTGATGCGTACAGCAGCAAGTTTCCCTCAGTAAGAAACCAATGTTTATCGAACCAGTAGGAGTCAAGGGCCACGTGAAGGTCGTTGGTGACGGAGTGTAGTGCGGCGCAACACCAGGGATTCCGGCGCCAACGTGGAACCTGCACAACATAATCAAAATACTTTGCCCCAACGTAACAGTGAGGTTGTCAATCTCACCGGCTTGCTGTAAACAAAGGATTAAATGTATACTGTGGAAGATGATGTTTGTTTGCGAAGAACAGTAGAGAACAATGATTGCAGTAGATTGTATTCAGATGTAAAAGAATGGACCGGGGTCCACAGTTCACTAGTGGTGTCTCTCCCATAAGATAAATATCATGTTGGGTGAACAAATTACAGTTGGGCAATTGACAAATAGAGATGCATACATATCATGATGATTGCTATGAGATTTAATCAGGGCATTACGATAAAGTACATAGACCGCTATCCAGCATGCATCTATGCCTAAAAAGTCCACCTTCGGGTTAGCATCCGCACCCCTTCCAGTATTAAGTTGCAAACAACAGACAATTGCATTAAGTATGGTGCGTAATGTAATCAACACAAATATCCTTAGACAAAGCATTGATGTTTTATCCCTAGTGGCAACAGCACATCCACAACCTTAGAACTTTCATCCTTTGTCCCAGATTCAATGGAGGCATGAACCCACTATCGAGCATAAATACTCCCTCTTGGAGTCACAAGTATCAACTTGGCCAGAGCCTCTACTAGCAACGGAGAGCATGCAAGAACATAAACAACACATATATGATAGATTGATAATCAACTTGACATAGTATTCAATATTCATCGGATCCCAACAAACACAACATGTAGCATTACAAATAGATGATCTTGATCATGATAGGCAGCTCACAAGATCTAACATGATAGCACAATGAGGAGAAGACAACCATCTAGCTACTGCTATGGACCCATAGTCCAAGGATGAACTACTCACACATCAATCCGGAGGCGGGCATGGTGATGTAGAGCCCTCCGGTGATGATTCCCCTCTCCGGCAGGGTGCCGGAGGCGATCTCCTGAATCCCCCGAGATGGGATTGGCGGCGGCGTCTCTGGAACTTTATCTGTATCGTGGCTCTCGGTAATAGGGTTTTCGCGACGGAGAGTTTAAGTAGGCGGAAGGGCAGAGTTGGAGGCGGCGCAGGGGCCCCACACCATAGGCCGGCGCGGGCCCCATGCTGGCCGCGCCGCCCTATGGTTACGGCCCTCGTGGCCCCACTTCGTATGCTTTTCGGTCTTCTGGAAGCTCCGTGGAAAAATAAGACCCTGGGCGTTGATTTCGTCCAATTCCGAGAATATTTCCTTTGTAGGATTTCTGAAACCAAAAACAGCAGAAAACAGCAACTGGCTCTTCGACATCTCATTAATAGGTTAGTGCCGGAAAATGCATAATAATGACATAAAGTGTGTATAAAACATGTGAGTATTGTCATAAAACTAGCATGGAACATAAGAAATTATGGATACGTTTGAGACGTATCATATAATTAAATATAAATGCATCTATTGCCTTATCATCTTAATAACATTACTAATTGCTGTGTGTGTGGCAAATAGGCTCTCTGAAAAATTATAATAGTATATGTTTATAAGTATTGTTAATAATATGATTTTTTTATGGTCTATATATTATTGTATAATAAAGCACGTGTAATTTTGAATTATGGATTGTTATCGGAGGTTACTTGTTTTCGCTTAAGGCATGAATCCTTGGACTGATGCCTCAATCATGTTTTATTTTATAATGGGCAAACTAAGAAGGTGTAATTTCCTTAAAAATAACTGGTGTGCATTTCCTTCAAAACTACTGAAGGAGCACATATTTGAGGTTGTAGAGTTCAACCTCCCACATGTAAATAGGATAGTTTTGATGGCATAACAAGTTGGCTTTAAAATTTTCCAACGCTGTATCCTCTTCTGGTATTGCTGATGTTACTACATTCTTGGATTCTGTTCTGTAGATGAAAAATAATGAGTACTAATTGTCCTGGGAAACAATTGATGGTCAGATCATCATAATGGGTTTTATTGTTTTCGTTAAATATATTGGCTAAGATACTAAGTTGCTTACCAGTTTGAGCAAACAATTGTAGTTCTCATTTAGCTGTCTGTCGCTATAGCCTCGAGCTTCCTGGAACAACTACCAATGTCTCTGTGTATCATGGAGTGTAAATAAATCTTATTATGGTCTGGTTGTGCATGACAAGTGGCGTAACTTGAGTGTCACAGCTGGAGGATGTGGCTCAAGAGAAATCGTGTCCCTAAGGTTGTCACCGAACCACGATACAATCAATCTTGACAATGCCCCGACTACAGTGATCGATGCCAAACCACTGGCAATGGTTGTTGAACCCAAGCAGGTTGAGTGCAGTCCAGGGAAGTCAGTTGCTAGGTTAGTGAATAAATATGTTTCTGAACTTGTTTCATATTAATTTTATAATTAACCTACATGTTTCTTGATTTTTCAAAAATTTCCATCAATGTAAATTTATGTGTGTTTGACACGCAGGCATTTAGGTTAGTAATTTGATTGGAATGTGAATTCTATGCATACCGTTTTAGGACTGTGACATGTAACCTGTCTTTGAGATAACTCGTCTAGGGCTTCGCATATGAACACTTGTTGAGAATTAAGATAGATATTTGTATCACATGATTTTCCTGACAACTCAATTTAATGATAGGGACTTTTTCTGGACTAGGTTAATTAAGAGAAGGTTATAATGTCCTATTATTACTAAATTTAAACTGGAGTCAGTAAGCATAAGAGAATAACCTGTCACAGTCACAAACACACACGCATCCACTGGCAGCGGGACTGAGCCGAGCCGAGTCTGCAACATCAGCAATATAGACCAAATCACTGGTTTGATTACTACTCAATCCTAATTCTCCATCCCATGAATCCTAGCTGAGGCCATTACACCATAGGTTATGATGGATATTACAATGATGTGTACCAAAATTTTCAGATTTTTTTTGTGACTTTTGGTAGTGGATTGAAAGTCAGTACGATATTTTGCACAAGGAAATAATATTAGAAAAAGGCTACCAGTCTATTGTTGAGAAGAAAAATCTGGCCTACTACTTTTTTTGCAACTAATAATACTAAGTTTGTTCATAGTTGTAGCTTGCCAATCCTATTGAGGAGATATGACCCTGTGTGGTCTATGTTTCTCTTTTTTGATTTGTAGGTATGTGCAGTGAAATCTCGTCGAGGGGGAAGAAGTGGTCGATGCGGCGTCGCTAGCGGCCACCAAGCACTACAACCCAATCCAGAAAGTGATATTCTGAGTATGTATCCAGACTAGAGAACTGGGCACTGGGGCTTAAAATTTTTGTCTTTCCTTTGAAGTATTGGTATCAAATGCCTGAGTATTGTGAGAAGAGGTGTTTATTCACTGCATGTTTCGCTTAAATCTGTAATGCACTTTCACGTCGGATTGCATATTTATGAAAAAATGTGTTACATACACTTTTTTTTGTTTTAGAAATTCTGTTTGAGTATAGTTCTTCAGTTTTTTGCTCAGCCAGGATGATTGGATTAAATTTTAATCAATTTGTTTCTCTCTAAGAGCTGCCATGTAATCCAGTCTGACAAATAGATTTATATTTGATGGAAGCTATGGTTGCAGTCACAAAGTGAATGATCATGGTCTAGAGGATACTTTGAATAGACATCTGCTTGAATACTTGATGCGTGCTGCCATAGCATTTTTGCAAATGATGAGTTATGGTACCGCATGATGAGTTATGATAAAATACTACCCTCATGATTAGACCATGTCCCTGAGATTTGATAAAATTAGCGGTTAATACGTTGTAATTAGATAAGTTATTTGGAATATCGCAGAACGAAAGACCAAGGAAAGAAAGAAGAATGCACCAAAATGCAGGCACTGGGTGAAGCTTTATTATCTACTCCCTCCGATTCATATTAATTGACTCTTCATATTAATTGACTCCAATATGGATGTATTTAGAACTAAAATGTATCTAGATACATCCATATTAGAGTCAATTAATATGAACCGGAGGGAGTATATCTTTTTAATCTGCTACGTGTTTATTGATTTACTGCTACAAATTGTAGTGGAAAAGTGGATAACTCTCTGCTTATCAAATGGTGACTCTAATTATTATGATTTGACTACTAACATGTTAAATATGCATCGTGCCAACGTATGTATTATCAAAGTTTTGATATGATTTCCTGAAATATATTTCTGCAGTAAAATTTGTAACAATATGGTCTTTATTGGGTCATTACATTACTTCTTACCAAGAAGTGTTATTGACCCCCCTAAGAAAAAGTGTTATTGGCCTGTTGAAGACACATGGCCACATAAGATTTTTTGTCCGGTAATCCGGTAACTATTAAATGGTTAAATATTATTACCTAGATGCCAGTGTTTACCCATTTAAAAAAACAAAGCTGCCAAATATTGATGTATACATGATAATAGTAAAAATAGTTGATAGATAGTGAAGAGTATCATTAGATCACAAAGCTCTCATGCATTCGTTGAACTTCAATCTTAGACATCATCTCATGTTTGTTGGATATCTAAACCTCATCATTGCAGAAGTTGTGGTACCTCAATGCACAACAATGTTGTCTTGTTATTGCGTTCAGTGTTATCAGGTTGTGATACATTATGATATCCCTGGTCTGTTTTAAATTTTCATAGCGAGTTATGAATTATATGAGTTATGAATTATATGTGTGTATTGACAAATAAAATTTGAATACCCGTGGCAACGCACGGGCATTTGTACTAGTAGATGAAAAGGGGGTGGATGAGAACCGAGGTCAGACAGAGGAGAAAGCAATGATCATATTCCTGCAGTCGGATGCACATATTGTTGTAGAACAGCGACGACCTCTAGCCTGGTGAATCACTTAACTGACGAAGTTTCAGACACTAACACAGAATAACACAGTATTTACGGATTTATTTCATGAGTTCTATGCGATTACAGAGGAAACTAAGGCGAACCTGGGGCAGAGGCAATTTCAGGGGGCAATATACTTCTGCCCTTGGCGAAACAAACCCTACTGGTGGTGATAGGCACACTATCCGCCTAATACAGTGGCCGCAATCCGACCTGGGGCAGCAGGAGGTGCATATGGTGGAGGTGCTGGAGGAACAATGACAAGTCAAGGTGGAGGTAGCATAGGAAAGAGGAACCTCGCTGGCGTGGCGGTGGAGACGAAGGCTAGTGGCGGCGCGGTCCGCGAAAGATTGTAACGGACCGGAAATTTTGTGGATACAGGTTGGCAAGTACGTGGTTAATGAAGAGTGGGAGGGGATGAGCTAGGCCGTTAGATGGAAGCAAGATGGAAGGCATCGGAATGGTCCGATGATTGACTCCGCATCGGCCTGCGATACGTAGTGTTTACCTTTTTGGAATCCCGAAACTGCTTCTGAACTCTTCAGTAAAAGCGTGTTTCCCGAAGCTTATGAAATCGAGTGAGACGTTCTATCTATCAAAATTTTGGCCTTGAAATTCCCCACAACTTTATCCATAAGACCTCTTTCATTTGAGGCTATCTTCTGGTCGTGGATTTTGCATCTTTAAAAAAGTCACACGTACATGAACAAATATCGAGAAACTCCAAATTTCATCATAAGGAGGGTCGTCTTCTTTCCATATTTGTGAAATTGTGTAAAACGAGAAATTATGCACTTTTGCTACTATTAGTAGGTTAGTCCCAATAAATATAATAAATTTGCTAAATAATAGGGTTTTTAAATAATAAACACCAAAATTCATAAATACATTTGTAATGTATCACCCGCAAAACGGCCTACATTGCGACCGCCGCTATCGGCAGAGCCACGAACACGATGACCCCCATCATAGTCTGCTCCAAACTAACCTCAAACCCGAGGGGTCACTAGGTCCCAAGTTTCCATCGGGGAAAGCATCCAGTCCCAAGATTGCAGTTCATCCTATGCCTATTCACTAGTTCGGCACTCAAGCACTCTGTGCCCCCATCACTCCACAATAATCACAAATTTTGGAAACTTCTCGAACTTCACCTGCATAACTATGCTTTCAAAACCCTCAGGCAAGAGGGTGACAGTAACATCCATCTTCATCCTTGCACATTGAAACTCTCCATCACCCGACAAGATCACATTCAACTCCACCTTGTCCACCTCCCCAACCCTGCTAGCCAACTGCCCCATGATGATAATCTTTATGCGATACAAGGAGAAATCTTGTGGATCCAGATTGAAACATCAAACCTTTTGGGAATCATTGAGGAGTGATAATCGCATCATAAAAATTTTCAAGCATCAGCGCACAATCACGGAATAGCCAGGTCCATCCTCCATGATGCATTTGTGATCCCCGAGATATGACGCATTACCATGAACAAATAATTCTTTTTTTTTTGAGAATCCGTTGCGATTTTATTGCATCAACGAAGCATCCAAAACAAGAGAGTTCACAATGTTAGCCGGTGGATCACCCAGCCACACCCTACACATTTTATTCTCGCAGCCTACTTTCGCTAAACCATGCGCGGTTTCATTAGCTGTCCGTATAACAACATGCACAGAGGAATCCTTGAAGTCTTGCAGCAGGTCCTTGATCTCCTCCACAAGTGGACCATGAAATGATCGGTCCTTCTCCTCATTCCGCAAGGTTTCCAGGATCACCTTCGACGCTTGTATCTCCTTCGCAAGCATAAGGCCTCGTCTACATGCAAGAAGCTTCGTCCTCTCCGCATCAGCAACATGGATAAAAAAATGGCATGCTCCCACGATGAAGCTACCATGGTGGTCTCTAATAACCACACCTCCCCCTCCGTCACCTTCGCTTTGACGGTATGCTCCGTCTGTGTTCACCTTGACCCAGCTCGCATCCGGAGCTCTCCATCATTCCACAACTCTGGGAGTTGGCCGTGGTGCGTCAGACTTAAGATTTCTCCATTCCTCCACAGCAGCTACGACCTTCTGAGCAGGGGCGGAGCTCCCAGTAGGGCAAGGTAGGGCGGGCGCCCTACCTTGATTTTTAGCAAAAAACTACATATATATAGGCATTTGTCAGTGTATATTCGAGGTACAGAAGTTTCAGCTCATTCCCTGAAAATAAACAAAGAGAAATCCATAAACTGGGCTGGTTTCCGATTGCCTCGGCCGAACTGGGCCTGATGGGCCGCTCACGGGGAGCAACGACTGGGCGAGCGCACAAGGCCGTGAATCGTACATCGTAGGCTAGTCCCTGATCTCGGCAAATCCTATACACCGACCAGGTCGGCCGCTACGGCGCGCCGCACACCCCCCGGCGCGGTATGGGCCAGCCTGGTCGGCCCAGTTCGCCTCTTTTTTCTGTTTTCTGTTTCTTTTTTTCTTTTTTTTCTTTTCTTTCTAATTTTCTGTTTCTTTTTCTTTTTTTTGTTTTGTTTCTTTTTTGTTTATTTTTATTTTTGTTTAAATTTGAAAATAGTTTAAATTCAGAAAAATTTCAAATTTGAAAATAGTTCAAAATTTAAAAAATGTTCAAATTTTAGAAACGTTCAAATTTGAAAACCGTTCAAATACAAAATATGTTCAAATTATAAAAGCGTTCACATTTTAAATCCGTTCAAATTTGAAAAATATTCAAATACAAAAAATGTTCAAATTATAAAAGCGTTCAAATTTGAAATCCGTTCAAATATATAAAGCGTTCAAATTTGAAAAAATATTCAAATTCGAACAAATTTCATAACTAAGAATGTTAATTTTTGGAAAAATAAATTTTTCAAATTTTAAAATATGTTCAAATTTAAATTATATCCATATCCAAAAATGTTCAAATTTCGAAATAAAGTAAATCAAAATCTGAATATTTTTAAATTTTTGAAAATTTTGAATCTGGACAGATTTTGAAATTTTGTTCTCCGAATTTTTTTTTTTAAAGTTAGATATTAAAAAAGAAAATTATTAACAGAAAAGAAACAGCAAAAAAAAACTTACTTACTCTTAATGGTCCGCGGCCCAACCAACCGACCTGGTCGGTGGGGTGTGCGGTGCCCTGTACACGCCGACCAGGTCGGTGTACAGCATCCCCCCCTGATCTCTCGTCGCCGATCGGACCTCCTCTTCGCCACGCGCCGACACCGTCGGGAACTCTTTTTCCACCGAAAACGGCGCCCCGGCCACCAGGCGCTGCGTTGCTATTCTGCTCGAGAACTGCTGCTGCCTACTGTAGAGTACAGAGCGGCGGCCAACGCTCAGGCCAAGCCGGCATCCGGACTTCCGTTCCGGAGTACCATTGACTATGCTTAACATCATATTAAATATTATTGTGTCAAGACCATTTTATTTTTTTGCGTCAACTTTTTTATGTTATAAAGTTCGCCCGACCTCAATTTTTTTTCGTCCTTCGCCACTTCTTCTGAGCAATTTGTCCAGGATCCTGTATCCGTTGTATTTCCCTTGCGTCATTCCATGCCAGCCAGAGATTATATATCAGATTGAGCGCCCATGCCATCTGATCATTAGTTACTTTTCCAATCCAATTCAGGATCCAACCCTTCAGGTCAGCATGGCAGACCAAGGTTTTTGGTGGAGGCTCAAAACGATGACCCACGTGTTCAGCCATCAACGCCCACGTGTGCGCCGAGTGAGGGCAGGTCCAGAACCGGTGGATCAAGCTTTCAGTTCTGCCGCATACTAGACATACCACGCCGTCTTTTATCTTCATATGACTAAACTCGGTTCCCACCGCTAGACCATTCTCAATCAGCCGCCACATGTGCACCTTTATTTTCCCTGGAACTTGCGCCGCCCACAAGGCAAGCCAGCCCTTGTGCACCTCCACCGATCTTGAGGATTCAGCTGCTCCACTGCGGTCTCTTTTCCTCTGAACAGCCAGGTGATATGCAGATTTCACGGAGAAGATACCATTCTTCGTATGATTCCATGCCACAAAGTCCTGTGAACCCAGTTTACCAACAGGGGTGCGGAGAATATCTGCAGCATCCAAGTCAAAGAAGTGCTGCTGGACCATTTCTTCATTCCACTTGCCCCCTTCCTAATAAAATCGCTCAGCCTGTCCGGGCAACTCTCCTCCCGCCGTCCCAGTGGACGTTGCGCCCCCTAAATGTCACTTCGCGAGACGTGTTCCACGCCATGAACATAGTCCTGTTCAAAGACTCTTCACTAAAACCCTTCACCGTCAGCAAATTCGCAATGACCAACCATTTCACATGCGGTAGGGAGCCCCTTTCCTCCTTCAGCGGGAAGTCGGGAACACTCCTTCCCGTTTTCCACATCACTTAAATCAGTTTTTGCAGCAGTTCTTCCACATCACCCCCTCCTCTCTTCTTGGAGGATTTCGCCGCCATCGCATTCTCTCGAACCTAGACCAATCTGACCCCAACACCCCACTCTCCGCGAGTGCCAAGTCCGGGTAGTTGTACTAGACAACCCCTCGATCAGCCCAAACGGAGGGGGGGGGGGGTGACCAGAAGAGAAAACAGGACAGAAAACCCTCGCCGGAGAGGGATCGCATGCGAGGTGGTTAAACCATAGATTAAAATATGTCTACATGCCTCACTGCATATGTGCATCCTCTTTGCTCTTATATTCCTATCCGATTGGGTATTCCCTCACGACCGTAGGTGTTGGCCCAAATGGGAGTAGGTCCTAAAAAAGGATGCACAACGACAATAAGAAGAACACAATTTCCCTTGCAAAATAAAAAAAATCAACACATAACCTTTTTATGCAAGTATTCTAAGATAATGGAGGATGACATGCCATGTACTGAAACCTATATAAGCAACATAACCATCATTCAGATTTCTATTTCTTTTTCTTTTCCGAGAATGTGACTATCCAAAGTCCACCACACCACATTTGTGGATGATAGTCGATCCTCCCATCAGGCGCACACTATTGCTCGATGAAAAGGACCTGAACCCATTTCCCTAATTCCCTACACCCACTTTGCATCCATCCGTGATGGATTAGAGAACCTAATTCCAGAATCCCAATTTTTACTGTTTTGGTGGAAATTCCCCGCCAAAGAGAAGGCAGAAATTCGTTCCCTACATTAAAAAAAGGTAAAATCGATCATATTCATCGCTTGATTAGATAGAAAAGTGAGCCAGTTTATAAAGGAAACCAGGTTCAAAAACCATACAAACTATACATTACTTGATCTATAAGAAAATTTTGGATGAAAAACCACATGGCTGGATCAATTCGTTCCTGAGATAATTAAAAAAATTGAATCCATTATGGACCCAGTTTTTTTCTTGTATCCCACATTTGATAAACCGTCGATTCATAATTCATGGCTAATTTGATAAACCTCACATTTGATATACTTATCCTAAGTTAGTTAGCCAGGCTCATCAGGCGAGATCATTTTTAAAGACAATTATCGATCCTTTAAGATCTGATTTCAGATTAATAATTGTGCCCCACAAGCAGGTCGAGATTATAGCGATCGTTTGGTCCTAACTACCGGGCTAACTTAAAACTTACTACACCACCAAATTAAAGAGTCACTTTGCTAGCTGCAAAAATCAAATAGAAACGCATCCATCACAGATCTCGACGCACATGCACATCAGAAGAGGACAGCATTTTGTTTTCTGTCGCACCCTCCTCGTGGAGCAAGGGCTGTTTTCATTAGGAACGTGTGCACCATGATGATGGTATTAAATCAACGTGCGCCGTCGGTTTTGCATCTTAATTCCGTCTTGGATCGAGCTCGTGGTTTAACTGAGACTTGGAAGCTGCCAAGCAAGTTGGTTCAAACCTTGATGCAGCTGGAGTACACTGTACACATGCATGGACGGTGTACCAGTTCACCACCCTCCGTCATCGCAAACTGCATGAAGCCGTGTGCATGTTCCTCTTAGAATTTCAGCCGCCCGTCTAGCTCATCGGTGTCCTCTTCTGTTTTTTACTTAGCTGGATCCAAGTGAGAAGCAACCTTTGGTTGGATGGTTAGAAGGGCAGTGACACCCTCAGTCCACCAGAGTTCAAATCCTAGATTTGATACTTTGGTGTCTCATAAAGGCGGAATATTCTTCAGTGGGAGACGACATTTCCGTCGACAGCGAGGCGCATGTGGTGACTTCGTCAATCTCAAGACCCGCCGGATCAGTTCTTCGACGCAGTTTCTTGGAGGTGCTCATAGGGGTATGATGTGCGTGTGTGCGCGTATGTGTGAGCGTCTTTGATTGTACTGTGTTCCGCAAAAAAAAAAGTTCTACACTCGTGGACGCTTGAGATCGATTCGAGATCGGCTTAAAAAGATAAGCTGAGTATGAGTGTCTTCTATAACTAGATTATAAAATGTGTCGATCTTAAGCCAACATTAGCTCCCTCAATTAATGTCGATGGCCCAAAGAAATATAATTATGTGCAACCTTTAGGCTATATATTAAAAGGAAATATGATAACATATTACCTTATGTGACATGGGTGGGATTTATTCCTTCGATTTTAGATGAAAATTAATTAAGCAAATATGAAAGTTTACCTTGAATGATAAATTTCTTCCTTCCATATTCATGAAATTCCTTCCATTGGTGTCACTCTTCGGCTAGTTTGATATTTTTCCCCTAGCTGAACAGCTGGAGACCAACTTGAAATCGGTACAAGCTAAGTATGAATTGAATATTTGAACTCAACCTTTAACTCGATATAGTTCGAGCTCGCTCGAATTTTGGTACGAGCTGAGCTGAGTATATATATTCTAACTCGCTCTAATTCAACTCGTTTGCGGTCCACCAATACCAGAGGAGAAATGGAGAATCAGTGGGGTCAAAACAAATTTGGATTAACACTGTAATTTCGGAGAGAGACAAGATACTCCAACAATCACGGTAGTGGATATACCTTTTCTGTTGAGAAGTACAGTAGTGGATAATTACCGCTAGATAGATCATGCACGAGCCTGATTACCCGACCCGTACCTTCGAAAGATCGGTCCAGCCGGTTCCTGGACCCACAAGTCAGCCAGTCAAATCATCCACTATCGGAGCCCCGCGCAGCTATGTTTATCCAAACCAAAACCCGAACATAATCTAGCGCGCATTTTACGGAGGGTAATCTGACTAGGATGATAAGCCCAATTACCCCCTCCGTCAAGCCATGGCCACGGCAGCCTTTATAAGCCGACCCTCTCCCCCTCGCTTCTCCTCAACGATCCGCCATCATTCGCAGCATTCCTTCCCAGCTCCCGTGCTCGACTCCCTTGATCCACTCTCTGCTCGATGGCGCCCCTCGGTGACGGAGTCGCTTCCGCGGCGGCGGCCGCCCCAGGCCTGGTGGTCTCCTTCGGCGAGATGCTCATCGACTTCGTGCCCGACGTGGCCGGCGTCTCGCTCGCCGAGTCCGGCGGCTTCGTCAAGGCCCCCGGCGGCGCGCCCGCCAACGTCGCTTGCGCCGTCTCCAAGCTCGGCGGCTCCTCCGCCTTCGTCGGCAAGGTACGTATATTTGCTCTCATCGATCGCCGTCCCTCTCTGCTATGGTTCTCCGTCTGCGTTGGTAGATCCGTTTGCGTTTGACTAGTTGATGGTAGTATGCTCGGATCTGACGTGCTCTGCTTCGGATCTGATCATGGGGGTGGCTGGTGGCGCGATGGTTCGGGCGTCCGCGTCCGTCAGATCGTCGGCGGACGGTGGAGATCGGGCGTTGACCTTTGCATGGTTGGTGATCGTATGGTTTAGTAGGAGATCACTGATCGATTTCGTCACTCGATTATTTTTAGAACTGCAGCTTATCCGAACACCAAAATAGGACCACTGACACGATAGATCCTCTCGTGTACATACGTCCCCACATGTCAGTATGGAGTACACCTACCAAAATCTCCACTTTATTTTCGTCTTGGATATGATCGACTCCATTTCTAGGTAGGACATCTCGTGGTTGTATAGCAGGCTCATATGACCATACGCAAAAGTGGTAGGAGTGCTTCGTCGTCATGTGACCTCACGTCGCCTTTTTCTTTCTCTTTATACAAATCTTATCTCATTTGCATCGTCAGTTTTGTTCTCGCCATTAATATTTCTTATTCTTACGAATAATTTTAGTATCGAAGCGATCATGATCTTAGCTAGTCTCAGTAGTTTATGCATTTTAATTTTGAGTGGAATAAAAATTGATGCTTTGGCTCCGTCGGTGTCATGTAGCCGCTCGATGCCGCTACCTTTGGCCTTTCCGCTCACGTGTAAAATACTCTACTGCAACTCGCACTCTCCCACAATTTCATGGGTCCCATCTGGCCAAGCTGACTCGGATCTGACGGCTTTTTTTACCTGCACCTGCGGTCATCCCAAATCTAACACTAATCTATCTGACAGCCTTTGTACTTACTCCATGAGTACATACATACTGTATGCAACTTACTGTATTTTTTTCCTTTTCAGTAAATAAAATCTATAATTGTATTTGTATCCATCATTCTCCTTTGGTAACTGTGCAATGTCGTGGCATCGATCGAGATTGTTTGTCTGACATTCTCACTGATCAATGATGGTTCTTTCTGCAGTTTGGCGACGACGAGTTCGGCCACATGCTGGTGGACATCCTGAAGCAGAACGGGGTGAACGCGGAGGGCTGCCTGTTCGACCAGCACGCGCGCACCGCGCTGGCCTTCGTCACCCTCAAGTCCAACGGCGAGCGGGAGTTCATGTTCTACCGCAACCCGTCGGCGGACATGCTCCTCACCGAGGCGGAGCTGAACCTCGACCTGATCCGCCGCGCCCGCATCTTCCACTACGGCTCCATCTCGCTCATCACCGAGCCCTGCCGCTCGGCGCACGTGGCCGCCATGCGCGCCGCCAAGGCCGGCGGCATCCTCTGCTCCTACGACCCGAACGTGCGCCTGCCGCTCTGGCCCTCGGAGCAGGCTGCCCGTGACGGGATCTTGAGCATCTGGAAGGAGGCTGACTTCATCAAGGTCAGCGATGACGAGGTGGCCTTCCTGACACAGGGTGACGCGAACGACGAGAAGAACGTCCTCTCGCTTTGGTTCGAGGGACTCAAGCTCCTCATTGTCACCGATGGTGAGAAGGGGTGTAGGTACTTCACTAAGGACTTCAAGGGGTCCGTGCCAGGGTACTCCGTCCAGACCGTCGACACAACCGGCGCCGGTGACGCCTTCGTCGGCTCTCTCCTCCTCAACGTCGCCAAGGACGACTCCATCTTCCACGTGAGCATTCCGTTACCAATGTCGATTACCAGCTGATTTAATTTCATTAAATGAATGTTACTAATCGATGCATTGTTTTGATTTCAGAATGAGGAGAAGCTGAGGGAGGCGCTGCAGTTCTCCAACGCGTGCGGAGCCATCTGCACCACCAAGAAGGGAGCCATCCCGGCACTACCAACAACCGCCACCGCCCTGGAGCTCATCAGCAAGGGCAGCAACTAAGCGAGCTGGTCGTCGTCGTTGTGTTGCGCCTTCGGGGTTTCAGTTTAGGTGAATGTAGCTGCGTTTTAGAGAGTTCTCTCATGACTCTGTGCGTGCTTCGAGTTGAGTTTAGTGTGTGTTGAGACCTCGTGGGCGCTTAATAAAAAGCAAGCATGCGTGGTGGTTGTAAGTGCTTCCGTTTGGCGGCTATCTTGTCTATGGAGGCTACTGGTATTGTAGCCTTCACCTCGAATTTATCAATGTGTATTGCAATGGATGGACTTGTGATCGGAAAGAAAATTTTCATTGTATCACCTTGAGTTTGGATGCGCTTTTATATTCTGACTAGTAATTTGCCCGTGCGTTGCTACGGGAAAACAAAAATATATTATTGCTTGTATCTGAAAATAAAAAGGATCCAATTCATCAGGAGGCTGCGACCCTCGCAAACTCTGGGAACAGCGTTGTCGGATGACGCCTAATCATGTGGACGTTGCACCTTCCCTTCCCTACGCCACATCACTCTATCGCTGTGACAAAAAAGAAAGGAACATAGGGGGAGGGCAGGTCCTTCGACACGAGCCACGCACTGCCACGGGGACGTCATGCACCGCCACTACAGTCGACCGTCTGCCCGTTCATGCTCTACCATGCTCCACCTCTGCTGGAGCCATCCATTCTATCGGGGGTGGACAAGATGCAATTCGAGCAGGTGCTTGGAGCTACATACTTTGGGTTGCGGTGCTACGAGTCATTAGCAGCGAAGCTGCGAAGGGAGGATGGCGGTGATACGTTGGTCTTCTCCCTCATCTACCTAACAACCAACACATGCCCAATTGTTATCTTTATAATTTATATTTACACCATAGACTAATTATATTTTATTAATAATTATGTATTGCACTCTTTTCAAAAAGTGCAGTTGAGTCCAAAAACATATTGCCACCAAACACTGAAATAGCAAGTCATTTGATCAGTAGATAGATTTAAGAGCAAAAGCTGCAAACTCATGTTAGAAGGAATGGATTTATCATCATATGGGATGATACAAATGGTCATTGCTAAAGACTTGCACTTTCAAACACACCGTTTCAGTTAAAGGATCTCACATTGTTTACGCCCATGCCAAACACTGAAATAGCAAGTCATTTAATTAACAGATAGATTTAGAAGCAAAAGCTACAAACTCCTGTTAGAAAGAATGGATTTAACATGATCCGGGACGATACAAATCTTAAACCAGCCGATGGCATGTGTTTGCCCTTGAGGCTGGAAGAGTATGATACTACTACAATCTTAACTATGTTTCGAAGAATTCTACTATTTTTACCTAGATGTTTCCCAAGATCTGCTTAAGCACCCCAACAGGACCACCAAGGTCTCTTTCAATTAATATGTTAGCTTGAAAGATGATAGTTTTAAGACAACACACATATATTAGGATTGAAAAAATAATGGACCAACAATACTTTTTGCAAGACAAGAATGATAAAATTTGGTCATCACATCTCCTTGATTTTTCTTTTCAAAAATAGGTGACCCTCCCCATTTAAGCAAAGGAAAAAAACTGTAAATGATATGACTTACATCAAAAAGAAGCTGAGCATGTTTCTTTCGTGAAACATACCATGTTGGTAAGGTCTCCTGAATGTCATGCAGTCCTATCACTTGATAAGGACATACATTTTCTGCATTGAGGTACTCAATAGAAGTGCATGTCCGACAACAACATAGAAAACGACAAAGCAAATTGGACACCGACCTGGTATCTTCTTTCTCAAGTTCAAAAGGTCAGCGCATTGTCCAGACTGTCACCACTAAAGAATTTGTCTGTTTTTCATAATTACCAATCCTCAAACAACAAAAAATAGTGGCAATGAGATAATGATCATTATGGAAATTTCAGATTCAGGTAAATAAACATGAAATCTCAGTCAGGAATGCTTATGTACCCATTGCAAAGAATTATTCACACAAAATTATTGTGTTTCAACGAGTGAAGATATTTCTTGAACATATGCTTTAATTATTCAAAGTTCCCGCAAAATTAAAACTTGCACACTCTTTAATTACATTCTTTCCATTGAACCATTGCACTGTGATCCCATCAAAATTATTAGACGCATCAGACCAAACTAACTTTTAGTTCCAGTGATATGGATAGATTAGCTTCCTGCTAAGCTGGAAGTGTCCTAGTCCATCTGCTTCTACTTACCTCCAGGAATTCCTTGTTCACTTTCCTTAGCAGAGGGATACGGCTGGCCCAATCATGTCACCACTGGAATAACAACATTTGATCAACAAAACAAGCAATCTTGAGGTGACCTCCTTGCAATAATAAAATGTGCGATTGCCGTTAAAGGAGTTTGCGTTGCTACGGTTCATCAAGTTTATTTCTTCCAATAAATATAATATCCATGGGAAATCCATGTTCACAGCAAGTTATACAGATAGCCACATGAACATAAAAGAAATCTATTTCGAAATTAGTACATTCATCATTGGTCTGCATATTTCGAACTTCTGCCTCTAGTTCTAAAGCCAGCCTAGGGCTCTGCTACCGCGGCAGCTGCATTATGATTCCCTTCTTTGCGCCGACGACTCACCACACCATGGGACGGCGTCTCCCTGCAGCGCCCCGTCGCTGCCCTTTACTTCTCTGTTGCTCCTGCGCTGCGTCCCTGTTGCCATCGTTGTGGACTCATCGCGGCAGCGCGTCCGCACGGCCACGTCCTGGCACGACGGTGTCTTCCACCCGCTGTCATCCATTTCCCACTTCAATTAGCCACTGCCGCCGCTGGGTAGAAACAGCCAGGTACTTGGGTTGTTCCCAAATCTCAATCGACATTCTCTTTAGGTGCATGGTCACTAAATCAAAATCTATGCAACATGAGCATATTCAGTTCTAGTGTGATAAGCATTAGTAAGGGAACAAATAGGCTCTGATTAAAGAACGCACTAAATAATGTATATTGGCCAAGTAACAGTTTCCTTCTCTAGGATTTTTTTAATTTAGTTAGCTAGAAGAATCATGCAAAAAAGAGTGCCCCCCTATTCATTAGGTTCAGCTTCTCCATGTCAAAAAAAAAATCAGTGTGCACAATTTCAAATATCACTTGGAGCAAAAAAAGGACAAGTAATTAATATTCAGAAAGAAATAGTGGTTGTAAAATTTATGTTACCTATTCCCTCTTGTTAAAGACAAGTATTTAATTATACAGAAAGAAAATTATTGGACAATGACATCAATGTAAATCTAACTCTGTAGTCCTAGTATTTGGCACCGACATTGTTTCAAAAAAAAAGAGAGAATCATAATCATGCAACAACAACAAGACCTAATGAAAGAAACACTTGCTTAGCATCTTAAAATTGCGCAGCAATGCACAAATCTAAGACAAAAATATGAGAGAAGCAAGTGCAAAAAGAAGTACATTCTCCATCTGGTCCCAAATCCTATTACAGCAAGCAAGCATTCATCTTAGAAAGATGCAAATATGTATGAAAAGGCTACATTATTTTGTAATAATCCTTCCAACTGATGTGTCATAGGCAGTTGAACTAAGTAACCAGACAGAAATTAATTGGACAAATCAAATCACTGATCTCTTCCTTTTGTAATAATAACATTAATAATATAATCTATTGTTACGTTATTTATCCATCTTTCGTAGCACAGGTCCTACATAAACCAAATTGAGGTCAGTTAAAAGCGACCATAGGGAGATAGCTTAGATTCTCCATGGAACCACACATCCCTGTCCATGATCATGCTCTGCCAAATAACTTCCCAAAGCTGAACTGCAGTACTCCACACACACATATCTAAAACTTGGCACTCAACTGACCATCTGAGTTTGTTATCACAATTACATCAATTCCTTGCAGTTAAATTTTGATTTCACTGGTTCTGAAGCAAACATTCAACTTCAACTTAGAAGGATATCATCATGTCTTCTTGCAGCTCCCAACGGTTAACATGACGCCACAAGAATAATTTCAAATCCTAATTTACCCTATTCTTTCTGTTATTTGTCCATTTTTGCACAAGTACTTTAATTTGAAATTATATGAAAATAGTATCACACAGAGACTGGCAGAAAGAAAACTGGAAGATTCTCACCTTTTTTCTGCAAAACTCGAACATAGGACTGAAATACCGTGACACTACTTGAGCATTGCAAACATTGACTCCCCGATTGCCTTCCGCTTCTCCATATCATCCAGCTCATCCACTCGTTAAGAAGCCTCTCAAAGAAATTTTGAAGAGAAGTTCATATAAGGCGTCGTGCCCAGACATCTTCTGGAAACTACAAAAATATTTAAGAAAATATGTATAGTATATAAATTTAATAAAAATCACAATTGATCAATATAGCAGTTGCGAATATTTATTTGAAGTAGACACTTTGGCAATTATTATTATTCTTTACATTTCATGTCACAATGAGAAGAGAAGCTCCCTAAAAATAGAGAAAACAAAAATTGTCACATTAAATAATCTTGAGAGGCTATGACCTTCCAGTCTCGCCAAGATTTTAACTCTTTATAATTTGGGAGTCCTGTTTGTGCCACCCTAGAGAAACAGACACATTAGGCCTCATATAATTAAAACAACGGCAATATAAAAATGTACATTGTCACTTCACTTGAACAGAAACTTTTCAATCATAGTCTGAATGTGGAAATGATGAAATGTAAGAGCATACAAAGATAAAATCAATGTAAAAGGAATGTGTTCCAAAATTTTACCTCTGTTATATACATAACAACAGCCGCGTACTGGTTGTGTAGGACACCCTTTTAGTACCTTTTGTGCATTTATCTGTGTGGATGGTAAAAGAATGTGAGATTTACTGGTTATAGAATACAATGGTTTCAACGAATCAATCTCAATATGCACAACCAAGATATATAAGCTTCATTGAGAGGATCAAGTAAGCTGTAGGTTGAAATAAAATGCAGCAGTACATCAACAATTTTTTACCTTTTCAAGATGCAGATTGTTCCAATGCTCAAGAAAAATTCTGAAAAAGCAGAGCAAACATACTTCTATGAAATCAATTCCATCATGTCCTTGCAGTCACAGTAAGCAAGCATTCAACTTAAAACGACAATTAACCACCGCATGTAGTGCAGCATACAAAGTAGCAACACACGGGCAAGTTACAGCTGATAAGCATTCAAAGAAACTGATCTGTGCATCGTGATTCATACACTCACATATTCAAGCAAGTCTCGATCTAACAAGATAATTAACGGCAGCATGTAGTGCAGCATGGATCCACTAAATAAAATATTCACTCATGCCTCTAATTAATCTAATCAAACAAAAAAAGAAATTAGACACTTACGTGATGTTGGTCTTCTTCATAGCACGGATGGCAGGGGACCCAAGATCTGTAGGAGCAAGAACTCTGCTTGATGTAGTGGAGGCACGGAGTGGTGCGCGTCCATCCAGAACGCGCCTACGGATTAGGCCGCTCCCGAGATTCGGGAGGGCTACTGAGCCGCCGACGGCCTTGGCTCCGGCCAGGCTCCCTGGATGCTGGAGGTCGAAGACCACTCCCTCAGTGGCGTCTCCTCCAGCCTGGCTCCCTGGATGTTGAACGCCCCATTACCGAGCTCTCCGCGGCCTCTGCTCCGGCTTGTTGCAGCTGGTTGTCGAGGGCGACGGACTGCATCTCGCCGCGTGTCCTCGAGATGGGAAATAGACAACAACGGCGGCAGGTGGAGGCGGGAGGCGGGCACGCACGGGTGCAGGAGGACCAGATCGCGTGGGGGGAGGCAGATGCGGCTAGGGTTGGACATGATAGACTTGGGATGGGGGGTCGTGGGTAGAGAAGAGCGAACGGGGGGTGCGACCGCTGGAGGAAGGAGTAGGCTACGTGGGAGGTGGGCCTGGCCCATGTAGGCGGATGCGGTTGAGCGGGACGACGAAAAGGACGACCAAAGTAGGGGGAGAAGGGGGAACCCATTCATTCTTTTTAAGTAGTAGAGATAGAGATACATTTTTTCGTATCTGGTTGATAAGTTGTATCGTACGTTATTGTTTCATAACATTATCCTATTCTGGTTGGCAGTCATTATCAGGCCTTTTAAATTCATGATTGACTTGCTTATTTTGCTTAGAGTCGGCATCAGGCTTGAAACATGTGGCATTTATTCTACTTATGAATCAAAATTTAAAACAGTTGCAGTCTGAATGAATGGAAATGTATTCGTAAATAAAAAATTATGCTGCATTGATTTTGGATGATGTTTTCTCCTGTGTGATGCAATGTTACTTATCTCTGCATATAAGATTGCATCATAAGTAAGCATCTAAAAAAAAAGATTGCACCATAAGTACCTCTTGGTCATAAGATTGCAATTTCTTTTTCCAAGCGATCCACCTCTCAGGGGATCGATTTTCATTACCAAGAGATAACGAAAACAACATCTAAAGTAGTTTCAACACAGGAAGAGAGGGGGAGGGGGGGGAGCGCCGCCTAATGCTAGTGTTTTAAGAGTTTTAATTATGCCGCCTAATGCTAGCGTTTTAAGAGTTTTAATTACAAACCAGACGATGAAAACGACAGAAAGCTAGAGGACTATCTGATCAGGAACAAAAGGACCTCTCTCCAGAGGAGGCTTATCAAGATAAGATGCCAAGACTCGCCAAAAGCAATCTTCCAGTATCTTCCTCTTCAGGATAATATGCTAGCAGGATCTGACCGCATGCAAAAAACCAAAGTCAGTGTAGACGAGAATGCTGTCAATTTTCTGCATCATCCGCCTCCATATCTTCCTGTTCAGTCAGTGATTGTTAAGATTCTTCAGCTAGCCCTCCCACCAGCAGCTGAGGAAGTAGCAGTCGCAGCAGCCGCCAGTCGAAGCAAATTGTCAGCTCCAGCCTTAATATTTCCTTCATCGACAGCATTGTGGAGGCCTGCCCAATAATTCATAAAAACGACAGATAGACTGATTAGTTCACTAGGAGTTTTGATTAATTTCATTTCAAAACAAGCTCTATTGCGAAGCTTCCATATTGCCCAGCATATCGCAGCTAAACCATCAATCTGAACATTCCTGCTAGTAGGGACCAAACGAGGAAACCACCAGAAAAACTGTGTAAAGCTCCCAGGTATATCATTGGCTCCAACAGCCATAGCAACAGTACTCCATACATACTTTGCTGCAACACAATTAAAGAAGAGATGGGAAATACTTTCATCCTGGTGACAGAACTGGCAGGTGGCACTCCCATTCCAGTTTTCTTTTCAGCAAATTGTCTTTTGTTGCAATTGCATTGTGCCAGATTATCCACAACCAGATTTTTATTTTCAAAGGAATTTTACTTTTCCACAGGTGTTTGAATGATCTATCTGTCTCATTCCTGCCCAGGTGGTTGTACATAGACTTCACAAAAAAGTCCCATTTTTAGTCCATTTCCAAAAAGGTTTATCTTTGGTCTGAGATAGGGTAGTCTGCCTCACAATCCCCAACAGGCCATGAGTTTGAGCAGTTAAATCTGGAGACAAGTATCGTCTAAAAGAAAAATTACATCCATGGGCAGCAGCATTTGCAACTGTGATATCTTGTTCGTTGCAAATGTGAAAAATCTTAGGGAAAGAATCTCTCAAAGGCATATTTCCACACCAAGCATCTTGCCAGAAACTTGTCAGACTCCCATCTCCCACTTGCATTCTTCTGCCAGATAGGTAGAAGTCTTTTATTTTTTGCATATCAATCCATAAAGGGGAGTCCCCTGGCCTTTTTTTGAATAAAAAACACCAGCACCTCAATGATATTTTCTGCACATGAAATCATTCCAAGGACTGGTAGAAGATTCAATTTTCCACCACCACTTGCACATAAGGCTGATATTGAATTTTGTGAGATCTTTCAGGCCCAAACCACCTTTTTTTCTTTGGCTTACAAATGCACCTCCATTTGACAAAATGGTACTTTCTCTTGTCAGCACTTCCAGCCCAGAAGAAGGATCTGATAGGTTTATCAATTTCTTCTATAGTTGTTTTATGTAACAATCTCATTGACATCTGATAGACACCTGTACTAGATAAGCAAGCACCAATTTTTATCATTCTCCCTCCAATGGACATATTATTCCCTACCCATGCACTTATTTTCTTCTTTGTCTTGTCTCCTAGGAATCTCATCTCAGCAACAGTGGGTCTCCTAGCACAAATGGGTATGCCCAAGTATTTTATTGGCCAAGTGCCACTTTGGTAGTTGAACAGATCTGAATATGTTTGGATCTTGTCATCATCATGAAGAATCAACATAACTTCACTTTTTTCAAAGTTTATTTTCAGTCCAGACATAGCTTCAAAGAGGTACAGTAGCAGCTTGAGATTTCTAGCTTGTTCAAATCATCTTGAATCAGAAGAATTGTATCATCAGCATACTGAAGCATAGCAATCCCTCTAGCAATAATATTATCAGCCAGTCCAACAACAAGGCCATTCTGCTGTGCCACAGAGACCATCTTAGCAAGGCTGTTAGCTGCCATATTGAACAGAAAAGGGGCAAAGGGTCACCTTGTCTTACCCCTTTATGGCTGCCAAAGTATGGCCCCACCTTATCATTAACTTTTACACTAAGAGTTGCTTCAGGAACTGCCTTCTTTATCCAAACTAGCCAATTATCACTGAAACCCTTCTGCCTACAGCAATCAAATAGGAATTCCCAATTTACCTTGTCATATGCTTTTTCAAAGTCAATTTTTAAAACAACCCCCTGTTGTTTTCTGAATTTTGCTTCCCTCAGCACCTCCTGAAGCAGAGCAACCCCATCAGTAATAAATCTCCCTTTTATGAAGGCAATCTGGCAAGGATGTATCACTTTGGTCATGATGGGAATTTCTCTAATAGTTAACACTTTTGTGAAGATCTTGAAGAGGACTTGCAGTAAACAAATTGGTCTATATTTCTGAATTCTGTCTGCATCTGGCCCTTTTGGCACAAGGGTAATGATACCATAATTAATCCTTTTCAAATCAATAGCATGTCTATGGAAATCATTGAAAGCAATCATCATATCTGTTTTGATAATATCCCAGCATTCTTTATAGAATTCAGCGGGAATTCCATCAGGGCCAGGTGCTTTGTTGTTTTCCATCTGATCAATGGAATTTTTAATGTCATCTTCACTGAAATTTGTATCCATTATCTCTCTCTCCTCAGCACTTATTGTTTCATCAGCATCCCAAATCTGGTTCTCCAACCTGATGCCAGAATCAGTAGGAAGACCAAAGAGATTCTTATAGAAAGAAGTAGCATGGTTCAGAAGGTCATTTGTCCCTTGAATAGTATTATCTCCATCAAACATAGAGAAAATGGTTCTTTTCCTTTTGCAACCATTGGAAATCCTATGAAAGAAAGAAGTATTGATATCTCCCTAGAAGAGCCATTTTTCTCTGGATCTCTGCTGCCAGCATTTTTCTTCTTTGTCAATAATGGACAGTAACTCCTGCTGTATCTGAGTTCTTCTTCTTATCTGTGTGGCAGACAGGGACTGATCTTCTTCCAACCTTTCTAACTCTTCCAGCTCTCTATTAATCTTTTTTTCCTTTTGATGTCTCTCCCTTTCATATTTGCCCCCCAACCCTTCAGATCTCTTTTAACATTTTTCAATTTCTGTTGCAGTTTCCCCAAGATATCAGAGGCTCTTACTGGAATCTGCCAAGTCCTGGAGGCTCTGCTAAGGAAATCATCTTCTTGCAGCCAAACTTTTTCAAATTTAAAGTCTCTGACAACTCTATCTTGTTGTTCCATAGTATCTAGAATCAAGGGATTGTGATCTGACATCTCTTTGACAAGCTTATGAATAGTTGTGAGAGGGAATAAACTCTCCCATGAGTCATTCATAAGAAATCTATCAAGCTTCTCCAGGGTAGGATCCTGCTGATTGTTTGACCAAGTATACTAACCACCTGATAGATAAATTTCTCTAGGCCATGAAAATTAATAATGGCATTGAACATATCAGTCCATCTATTTCTCCTAATATTAAAGTCCCCACCAACAAGTAAAGGCATCTCTTGATCACTACAGGCATTTCCCAGCTCAATCAAGAACTCCTCCTTATCATCTAATTGAGCAGCTCCATATACAATAATCAGATTCCATTTCATCTGTATCTTTTTATCAAGCAAAGTAATTTTGATATGAAAATTACCAACATCAGTTTTGCAAATGTCAAATCTAGATGATCTAAAGCCACCCAAAATCCCACCACTCCTGCCAACAGAAGGAATCCATCTCCATTCAAACTCATTCATATGATCAAACCTCCTGAAAAAAGGCAGGAGAATAATCTTTCTTTATTGTCTCATGCAAACCAATGAAGTCAACCTCCTGGACTCTGAGAAAATCAGACAGAAACACACTCATACCCTTCTTGCCAACTCCCCTGCAATTTAAGGTAGCACCTATCATAGATACTTATGATTCTTTCTTCTAGTCCTGGTTCCAGTCACAATGCCACACAAAGGGTGGTCATTGAGAACCTTCACCGAGGCAACACTGGATTTTGCTAGTGCCCCTCCAGAGGCAACACCTGATTTTGCTGGTGTCCCCCTTCTTCTTCTTCTTTTCTCTGCTGATTTCCTCTGTTTTTTTGTTCTCCTGGACACTACAGGGGTGAAATCTTCCATGCCATCCTCCATATTATCGCTGAACCCTAGCAACAAAATCTTATTTGGTTCACTGTCAGCAGTTGTTTCCTCTTTTTCCTGCATTTCCTTGATAGAGTGTCTAACAATCTCTAGATCTTTGAGATAGTGCACTTTTTCAAGAGGTAAAGAACAGTGACTAACACCCATTTCTAGAGCTCTACCAATGATGTCATCATCATCTAAAATTGCAAAAGAGTTGGAAGTATTAACTGTCAGCAACTCTGGTGGATGTGCTTCCCTGGCTGTTCATCCTAGAGCTCCTCCTAGCAGGTGCATCAATCTGCATAGCTTGTTGCCCACCTTCTTCTTCTGTAGGATTGTCCTCCTGGGAAGTTGGCTCCTCTTGCGTGCATTCAACCTCAGGCTAGGATCCATCAGCAGTGATGACCACATCAGATTGCTCCTGTCTGGGGGATGGAACAGCAAGAGCAAGAATTCCATGACCTGGTTCAATAAAAGGCATGTCAGTTGACTGGCTGGATTCACCACTCTCAGTATCATTCTCATAATCCACATGTTCTTCATTTAAATCCTCATTTTCTGCCACATTTTCTACTATGGGAGGGAGGAAATGGCTAAACTGTTTCTTCAGATGAAAGATTTATCACTGTTGGAGGAGGCAAGTTCACTAATAAACTTTCTAAAGGCAGGATCATTCTGTTGAGTGAGAAGGATATCATCACTATTGGATTGTGCAGAGGCAAGAGCAGTCACCACATCACTTTGCAGCTCATTCAGCACCATTTGATTGTTGGCATGTACATTACAAGTCTGTCTAGAAGAACAATCATCACTTGCCTTCCTCTTCCCTTTCTCAGCCTCAGAGAATTGTCTGGCTTGAGGTGCATTATAAAGTTGCCTCTGAACACCAGTAGAAGGACCAGTACCAACAGCTGGAGGGGCAGATTGGGAGCCAGACTCAGAATCATTCCCACCCGTCCTCTGTCTTTTTGGGGTTCCTTGATCACCACCATCACTGCAGCAGTTTCATTCACACCAGCCCTATTGCCAGAAGGAGGAGTTGGCTCGAAAAGCTCTCTTGTGTATTGGAATTCATAAAAGCTTTTTTTATCTCACCAATCATGGTATTAGGTACCAAGGAGAGGTCCTGGCAGCCAATCTTCACTCTCACATAAGCACAATTTCTCAAACAGTTTTTGTCCAACCCCAAAGGTTTCCCTACAAGGCTTGCAGCATAATATGCAGTTGACTTGCTTCTAAATCTCATTGGGATCCCTTCGATTCTGAACCAGGCTTCCTGCATAACACTTATAGGCTCAATGTCTCCAGACCATCTTTCTATGTTAATAATTGCTTCAGGGACAGTTCTCATAAATAGCTTCCCAAAGTGAGATAACTCTTCAATTGCTTTTGCGGATGGAAATCTTGTTCTGAACTCTGTAGGGGACACTACCTTTGCAACCTCCAGTTAATCTTCATGGAGTCAGCCCAAACATCAAAATCGTGCTCAATATCTCTGCATGTCACCTCGCCTTTCTCAACAGTAATATTGGCATAATTCATCTGATCTAAAGGGGGAGACTCAAGCTCAGCAGCAGGAATGGAATAAAAGCCAGAACCAAACTCCTCACTACCATAATAAGGAGCAACATATTCCCAAGGTTCCCTTTCTTGACAGACCTCAATCAGATGGTTCAAACCACATCTACCACAAACAACAGGAGCAGGAACAGTTTGTTGTTGTCTAGCATTTGTTGCAGCGGGAGCCGTCACCAATGGAGGTACAAAGTGTCAACACCCGTATTTTTAAGTGCAGATGCCTATTATGCCATACATCGCAATCCCAGGAAGATTGTTTTTACGAGACATAGTAAGTTCATATCATAGCACATCATTCATTACAAACCATAAATGTCTTACAACAAAGGATCACATGATCCAGTCTCATTACAACAATTGATCTAGAGATCAAATACATAACACACAACGGAAGATACGTAGTAGTGGTTCATCTGTTCCACAGGCAACACTTGACGTCAGGAGGTAGTCCTAGTTATCGTAGACGTCCTGCTGACCACCTTCCGGGTACTGGTTCTCCCCTTCATAGTCTGGCCATTTGAATAGCCAGGGACAAAAGCCATGAGTACTTTAAAGTACTCGCAAACTATACTAATAGAATTACTAATATCTCTAAGTAGGTTCTAAGCTCTAGGTTCATTTGCATAAAGCTAGTTTTATTTTATAAGCACTTACTAGTTAAGACTCTTTATTTTCCTAGACTTACTCACGTGGAAAACATTAGTGTCATTCCCACAACTCCGTTGTGATTTAAGTCAAAGTCACCATTCAAGTTCAATTCACAAGTTACTAGCCACATGCCCCATTTGGAAAAGTTCAGATGACGGAGCAGTATGGTCTTTCCAACTGTCCATGACCGCGGACGCGGCTATTCGAATAGTTTAAACTCTGCAGAGGTTGTACTCTTGTGCCACAACTTTTGATTACATCCGTCAGGGATAGCCCTGAATCATCATAACTCATTATGCGGATCATCAACCATTAACCTTTCATTTACATACTCTAGTATAGGCACCTCCCCCATGAGCTTGGCCACCTAGTGATAGCAAACTGCCATCCTAGGAACTGCACAGGGCTTGGGTAGGACATTCAACTCTTTTCACGTCATTTCACTTTCAACGGAGGCAGCCTCGGCATAACCTCTATGACGCTTGTTTAGAGGGAACCCACACTAAGGTACATAAATTTCCAACTAAAGCCTTACCCATAATCAGGTATTGTGGGGGTACTCTAAAATTGGAATGGTATCGCATCCGAACCCAACCATCAGTTTTTTATCAAAATCTCAATGTCATTTAAGTCACCTTCACCTTCAAAATCTTTCAATAGAATGACTCATCATTCCAAGGTTTTCAAAGTCAAAAGATTCACAAGTTCCCATCTAGAGTAGTCAAATTTTAGTTTACACCTAGCAACTAATCATGAGGGGTGCTAACTATCTTGTAGCTCTTTAGGCTAACTTTGATGTTCTTGTACTACTCCATATCTAGACTCAAGTTAACTATAAAAGTAAACCTTGATAATCAAAGTAAAAGCTTTGTAAGATAAAAACTGGGACTTGGAAAGTAAAACACAAAGTAGTATGGTATTGGTGCCTTGCTCAAGTAAAGCTTGCACTTGGGTAACTTGCAAGAGTATAGCTTGCCTTGGTTGGTGTATTGATCAAGGTGTTCTTCTTCTTCTTCGTAGAAGACTTCCTCCTCCTGGTAGTCTTCAGTACTAGCGTCTATAAATGGATACGAGGTAACAAACACCAATTGAGAGTGGATTTGGTGACTAGGTGTGTACGTGAGCACCCTCTAGATGCCACACGATCTGCGTTGAGATCCGGTTCTCTTCAATTGGATCTGTTGCCTTGACGTTGTCTTATCCATCGCTAAGCGTACTGGGCGTGGGTCCTACGTGATTTGAAAGTGCATCTGGTCCACTATTTGAATTCAAAAAGGTGGATCCTACGTGATTTGGAAGTGTTGTTAGTGCTAATGTGGTTTGCTAACCCAACAATGATGGTAACAGTGGATTGCTAAATGTGACACGTGTCAACCAATGGATGCGTGCTCACGTATACACCCGGTCACCAGGCTTCATCCGAACACCAATTAATACTTAAGGAGGATACTTAGCCCTAATGGCTCACTCAAGATTACCTAGCATCATCAGAAACAACACTCCATGTAGCACTAGGGTTTCTACTTCCTTAGTGTGAGAAAAATAATTTCCTCTCATTTATAATACTAAGATTTAATATCCTCAAATAAGCAAGTATGAGGCAATGTAGCTAAAGTCATCACCTCACCTCACATTACTTGGGCAGATGATTTAAATGAGGTGCTACACCTCATAGATTTAAAATCCTAACTTTGAAAATAATTTAAATGGGCTAGTAATGACTACATAGCCATTATTTGATTCTAGCCCATGATCATCTAAAACAACTATAACATATTTTTGCATAAACAGTTAGAGTTTTTGAAATTTGAATTATGAGAATTGAAATCACCTCAAATTCATTATGGTTTATTTTTAATAATTGTTTGAATTTGGAAAAGTTACTGACTTTCTATTTTTGTTGCACTTGATCTACAATGAACTAGGGTTTGAGACCAGTGGGGTTTGTTAGATCATTTCATAAGCTTTCACACAAAATTGTAATCACTCAATTTGGAATTGTAGATTTGAAGTTATTGAATTTCTAGTAAAGCACCAGTGTTGAAATTTGAATTAAACGAAAATATCGAATTCAAACTGCTGGGCTCGCGCAGGAAAAGAACTTGGGACAGGGGGAGAAAAAGAAATGGGCCAGCTCATCTGTGCGTCTCGCACGCGTGGGCTGCCTGACAATGGGACCCACTGTCAGCGGCACTTAAACAGCGAATCAGTACGAGGAATAAGGGGCGTTGGATTAGAACAGGATCTGACGACGGTGGATCGTCGTCGTCTCCGACGAGATCCCGCGTCACTGGCGGCGAGGCTAGGGGATCGGCGGCTCACCGGAGGTCCGGCGGTCGTCGGCGTTGATGCAAGGCGAGGTTGTCGAGGGTGGCGGAGCTCCTGGTACTGGCGGTGTCGCTTGAGGTGGCTTGATGTCCCACAAGTATAGGGGATCGTGTGTAGCCTTTTCGATAAGTAAGAGTGTCGAACCCAACGAGGAGCTAAAGGTAGGATAAACATTCTCTCAAGTTCTATCAACCACTGATACAACTCTACGCACACTAAGCGTTTGCAATATCTAGAAAATAAATCTAGAGCGATAACGGGTATGAGAGGTGACTTTGCAGAACAATAAAATACACGGAATAAATGTTAGTGCTGCAGCAATAAAAAAACTAAACTAATAGTACCATGAGTGTGGAAAGGCGGTGGTAATAGTGGTGGCTTTGTCCAAGATCAATTAGTGAAGATCTTGGGTTCAATGTCTTCGATGCAGCTTTCTATGTAGGAGAGGCTAAATATACATGCTCTCCCTCCGGGATTACAAGTACTATATGATTGGCTTGCTAGCAAACATCCGTAAATACTAGCAAGCATTAAGGTTTCCTCAACCATAGCCTTAAGTAAATGGTCCTCTTACTCCCATACATGCAACTATCTGGTTCGCGTCCTTAGGTTTCTGTCACTCCGGCAGAACTTCCCCCTACTAGTATACAAGTACTACCAATCCTATGGTGCTTGATCCATGCGCGCACAAATATAATGGGCACCAAGGACGGTAACATATCAACATACAACTCTAATGAACCAAAGAGAAACAACCAATCAATCAAAGAACAAATAAACTATGGCAACATGACATAAATCATAGGATTATAACTTATAGCATCAAACACCATGTTTACATAGGGCGGTACAGAGGTTTGTGAGAGGATGGACCACTGAATACAATGAGGAGTTGGTGATGGAGATGGCGGTGAAGACGTTGGAGGGCTCAGCGAGGAGCGCCGGGAGGCAGAGGCGTGGGCGGCGGCGGCGCGGGGGACTCCTTCCCCGCCGCCGGCATCATGGGGGAGCGCCGCCCCTTAGCCTTCTTCTTCCTTGAGTTGGTGCTGGTGTAGATGAGTGTTTCCCCCTCCTTGGCTGCTGCCAAGGAGGAGGATTTTCGTGACAATGCTTGGGGGCCTCCAAAAATAGGATTTCCCATCAATATATAGTGTTGGAGATGCAATCTAGGCCATGGGATGGATGCCCCTTTGATCCAAGGGCTCTTGGGCACCTCTAGAACCTTCCTAGGACTCCTCTCTGTCCTTCATGAGCCTCACAACTCGTGGCTGGGCCGAAATATCCAGGTATGGAAAGAATTTGTGTCAAATACGTCACCAACTTTCGGAGTCCCGAGACTGCACGAACCTCCGCAGTAATTCTGCTCTGCCGGATGCATTCGTTGTCCATTCTGGACAAATAAGATGTCCAAATTGTTCGGTTTGAAATTCCCTACAATTTTATAGCTTACGACTTTTCCATTGGACGTCGTTTTGATGGAGTTTCGAAGCGATATTTGAAAAGTGTTCAGCAATGACAGATTCCGGGAAATTCCAGATTTCACCATAATGAGCTATTTCCTTCCATATTTGCCTATTTCCTGCACAACAAAATTGAAACCAAGAACTTGTGCACTTTTGCAACTATTAATAGGTTAGTCTCTTAAAACATATAGTAATTGGTGTAAAACAAGCATGGAACATCAAAAATTATAGATACGTTTGCGACGTATCAACATCCCCAAGCTTAACTCCTGCTCGTCCTCGAGTAGGTAAGTGATAAAAAGAATAATTTTTGAGGTGACATGCACCTTCCAAGTTCAAAGGATGACTAGATATAAATAATTTAAGAACAAGTAATAACACATTCATGATTCAATCAATAATAATTTTGGGACCATGCACATAGAACTAAGAATGACAACTATGCTCTCATAAGACGGTGCATATAACTTAGAAGATGAAGACTCAACATAAAAGTAAAAGAATGGCCCTTCGCAGAGGGAAGCAGAGATTAACATGTGCTAGAGCTTTTTTATTTTGAAAACATAGAGATATAAAATTTTAAGAGAGGCAATTGTGTCAACGGTAGCAATAAGTAATATAGGTTATGTATAAAACTTCCTATAAGTTGCAAGCCTCATGCATCGAATACTAATAGTGCCTGCACCTTGTCCTAATTAGCTCGGATTTCCATGGATTATCATCGCATTACATATGTTTCAACCAAGTTTCACAAAGGGGTACCTCCATGCCACCTGTACAAAGGTCTAAGGAGAAAGTTCGCATTCATTTCTCGCTTTTGATTATTCTCAACTTAGACATCCATACCGGGACAACACGGACAACAGACAAATGGACTCCTCTTTAAGCTTAAAGCTTTTGGCAACATAAATTCCTCATAATAGATTTTTGAGATTTTAATGTCCATGCTGAAACTTCCACCATGTAAACATGACTTTGGTTAGCGGCCCAATATTCTTCTCTAACAATATGCATACTCTAACCTTTTATTATGGTTATCTCCTTTACTTCAGACAAGACAGACATGCATAGTAACTCACATGATATTTATCAAAAATATGATGATGGTGTCCACATGTCAGCATGGTTGCCACACAACAAGCAACTTATAAGAACTAAGATACATAAGTGACATATTCCTCACCACAATATTTTTTAGGCTACTTTCCCATGAGCTATGTATTGCAAAAACAAGGAATTATTTTGAAGGTTTTAAAGTTAGCACATGTAAATTTACTTGGAGTGGCGGTGAAATACCACATATAGGTAGGTATGGTGGACACTTTTGGCATATATTGGTTTTTGGTGGTTGGATGCACGAGTAGAGATCATACTCAGTACAGAATGAAGGCTAGCAAAAAGAAAGATAACGACCAACTAAGAGAGCAATAATGGTCATAATCATGCATAGTGACAAAACTTATTAATTAAAGCATATGGTGATATTAAAATTCTAAACTAAATGATCAATTCAACCCAATTGAAACATCAGAGGAGATCTTCCATTTGCATCACTATTAATATGAAACCTTTTTACTCGTATCCAACACCAATCAACTTATTTGAAACAACTCTCATTTATAATATTCATTAAAGATCAGAGAGCTAATCATATATAACTGAAGCATACTAACAAGTTCTGAACAAAATAGGAGTGAAAAACCAGAGCTAAACGCAGTACTAGCAAAAATAAAACGCTCCTTGAACAATAAGAGTGAAAACTAGAGCGTTCATACAATTAAAACGAGCGTGTCTCTCTCCCAAACAAACTTGGTATGATGGTGCCCACTTTATTGAAAATAAAATACACAACAGAAAATAAAGACACTCCAAGAATAACACATAGTATATGAAGCAATAAAAATATAGTGAACAGAAACAGGACCTGATATTTTTATTGATGAAGAAGGGGATGCCTTGGGCATCCCCAAACTTTGACGCTTGTACTTCTTGAATATATCTTGGGGTGACATGGGCATCCCCAAGCTTGAGCTTTTGTCCATTCTTCATCTCATCTCATCATTCTTCTTTCCTACACTTGAAAACTTCCTTCATACAAAACTCATCACAAATCTCATTAGCAGCGTTAGTGCAATGATAATATTAATCAAATCTACAAAGTTCAGTATGATATATGAAAAGAATTTTAATAAGCATTAGCTACTGTAGCACAACTTCAATAAGGTTCTTTGATCAAGAGAGCTTAAAAAGGTGGGCAAAAAGATGCAAATGCAAAACAATGCAAGAATCTGTCAAAACAGAACAGTTCGTAAAAGGTGATTTTTGAAAAATAGTTACGCTGCGTAACTCGAAAAACTCTGAACTAATGAAAGTTAGATAAATACCTGGGGAAGATGCTCGTAAATTAGCAGCTCAAACTTACGTTCTGGTGATTTTTCTCGTGACGAACCAGAAACAGTAAACAAGATTGCAAATCCCCCAAATACCACTTTCTTACCATTAGAGGCAATTCTTGGCACAAAAACAAAACAAACATGATAAGGAGAGGTCATTACAGTATTAATGACTTCCAAGACTCAACAAAGCAGTAAATAACAGAAATATAAACATATTGGGTTGTCTCCCATAAAACTCTTTCTTTATAGCCATTTAAGATGGGCATGATTATTTGATGGAGCTCTCAAACCCCCTTTTTTTGTTGTTTTCCAATTATAAGTGAAACTGACAAAGAAACAAGAACCAAATAAAGAACCTAATAAAACTAAATAGGATAAAACCAAAGATAATAAAAGCAACTATATACAATGCTTACATGTGGATGGGTAATATTGAGTTTGAAGGAGACAACCTCATGTTGGTTGATGAATAGGGGGATGCCTTGGGCATCCCCAAGTTTAGATATTTGCATCTTCTTGAATATTCTCTTGGGATCAATCTACACATCCCAAAGCTTGAGCTCTTGCATCCTCTTGCTCATCTCATATCACCATATTGATTGGAAATTAAAAACTGCATCCACATAAAGCTTCACAAAACTCATTAGTAGGTTAGTACTCATTAAATAAAATCCAAAAGTGTTCGAGTATCCCTAATTTTTGTGAAATCTATCAAATATTTAGCCACTGTAATACTGAGGTTTCTTATTATTTCAATCGTAAGTCGAAAACAAAGGAAACTTTTGAATCCTAAGTACAATATTTAAACAAAGAGAATAGAAATCTGTCAAAACTGAACACTTTGTAAAGATGTCACTCAATGAGATAGTTACGTAGCTCAAATCGAAAAACTCATGACTAATGAAAGACAGATCATAACCTCAGGTCTATGCACAAAAAAAATTTCAGATCAAAATGCCATACTGAGATTTTTCACGAATTTTTGCAGCACAGCACAGGAAGATAGCAATCACTACTATGCACTCAAGAAATTTCAGTCCGTAAAGATTGAATTATTAGATCTGTCTACGTACCTCAAATCAGAAAAGTCAGAACTAAAGAAAGTTAGATAGCAATCACTACTATGCACTCAAGAAATTTCAGATCAAGATCACGTTCTAGTGATTTTTAAAGTTTTCTACAGTGGAGCACAGGAAATCTGTTTTCTAGGAAGCATAGTGACAAACTTGCATAACAAACTAGGGGTTATCTATACATTCTATTTACAGCGGGATATGTACACTGTACACACTATATACACTATTTACAAGTTTTTAATGAAAAGCTTCCATGGAAAGAATTGTTTTGGTTTCGCAGGTATGAACACAAGTGTTCAAGGTCGACCCCCACTTCACCATTACTCATCTTTCCAATCACTTTTCTTTTCTGAAAACATTTTTTTATTTTTTTTATATAAGAAGTACAACTATTTTTTTTTGTAATTCGCATTCCCTATCCATACAAGAGATAGAGAACAACTAGGTACATGAAGTAAAACTACTTAGAGATAAAGAAAACAAGTGCACACGAAAATATTCACCTACGCTATGGCTCCCCGGCAACGGCGCCAGAAAAGGTCTTGATGTCCCACAAGTATAGGGGATCGTGTGTAGCCTTTTCGATAAGTAAGAGTGTCGAACCCAACGAGGAGCTAAAGGTAGGATAAACATTCTCTCAAGTTCTATCAACCACTGATACAACTCTACGCACACTAAGCGTTTGCAATATCTAGGAAATAAAACTAGAGCGATAACGGGTATGAGAGGTGACTTTGCAGAACAATAAAATATACGGAATAAATGTTAGTGCTGCAGCAATAAAACAATCTAAACTAATAGTACCATGAGTGTGGAAAGGCGGTGGTAATAGTGGTGGCTTTGTCCAAGATCAATTAGTGAAGATCTTGGGTTCAATGTCTTCGATGCAGCTTTCTATGTAGGAGAGGCTAAATATACATGCTATCCCTCCGGGATTACAAGTACTATATGATTGGCTTGCTAGCAAACATCCGTAAATACTAGCAAGCATTAAGGTTTCCCCAACCATAGCCTTAAGTAAATGGTCCTCTTACTCCCATACATGCAACTATCCGGTTTGCGTCCTTAGGTTTCTGTCACTCCGGCAGAACTTCCCCCTTCTAGTATACAAGTACTACCAATCCTATGGTGCTTGATCCATGCGCGCACAAATATAATGGGCACCAAGGATGGTAACATATCAACATAAAACTCTAATGAACCAAAGAGAAACAACCAATCAATGAAAGAACAAATAAACTATGGCAACATGACATAAATCATAGGATTATAACTTATAGCATCAAACACCATGTTTACATAGGGCGGTACAGAGGTTTATGAGAGGATGGACCACTGAATACAATGAGGAGTTGGTGATGGAGATGGCGGTGAAGACGTTGGAGGGCTCAGCGAGGAGCGTTGGGAGGCGGAGGCGTGGGCGGCGGCGGCGGCGCGGGGGACTCCTTCCCCGCCGCCGGCATCATGGGGGAGCGCCGCCCCTTAGCCTTCTTCTTCCTTGAGTTGGTGCTAGTGTAGATGAGTGTTTCCCCCTCCTTGGCTGCTGCTGCCAAGGAGGAGGATTTTCGTGACAATGCTTGGGGGCCTCCAAAAATAGGGTTTCCCATCAATATATAGTGTTGGAGATGCAATCTAGGCCATGGGATGGATGTCCCTTTGATCCAAGGGCTCTTGGGCACCTCTAGAACCTTACTAGGACTCCCCTCTGTCCTTCATGAGCCTCACAACTCGTGTCTGTGCCGAAATATCCAGGTATGGAAAGAATTTGTGTCAAATATGTCACCAACTTTCGAAGTCCCGAGATTGCACGAACCTCTGCAGTAATTCTTCTCTGCCGTATGCATTCGTTATTCGTTCTGGACTAATAAGATGTTCAAATTGTTCGGTTTGAAATTCTCTACAACTTTGTAGTTTACGACTTTTCTATTGGACATCGTTTTGATGGAGTTTCGAAGCGATCTTTGAAAAGTGTTCAGCAGTGACAGATTCCGGGAAATTCCAGATTTCACCATAATGAGCTATTTCCTTCCATATTTGCCTATTTCCTGCACAACAAAGTTGAAACCAAGAACTTTTGCACTTTTGCACTATTAATAGGTTAGTCTCTTAAAACATATAGTAATTGGTGTAAAACAAGCATGGAACATAAAAAATTATAGATACGTTTGCGACGTATCATGGCTCCAATCGACGACGCACTCGCTGCAGTACTGGTGGCGCTCCGGCGACGAATTGGCGAGCTACTAGCTAAATTGAGGCGTGGCTGTGCTCGTGGAGGATCAGGAATGAGAGGAGAAGCGAATGGTGTGAAGAGATTGTGCTGGGGCGTGCTCTATTTATAGCAGCGAGGGGCTGCTGCGGGGGTGCACGGTGGCGTCCATGGCGATGTCTCTCTGGATCGCGAAGGGGCAAGGCGAGGACGGCATGAGCTTGCTGGCATAATGGCGATCCTCGAGGGCGTGCTGGCGCAGAGAAAAGGGGACGGGATGGCTCAAGCGGCTGCGTCGTCTACCACGGGTCCGGCAGAAAGTTTTGACGAGGACGACGACGATAGGGCTTGCGCGAGCAGCTGGGCATGTCTGGGTGCTAGCTGGTGGCGTGGTGATGCGCTGTGCAGAGGCAAGGGTCAAGGGGAGTACTGAGGCGACGGGGCATGCTTGCGCTCTGGTGTGTCCAGTGCGTCGCGAGCGTGCACGGGCTGGCATGCCTGGGCGTTCTGGGAGCATACGGGCTGGCCAATGTGAGCCTCCCCTGCGTCGAGGGTGTGCATGGTCATGATCAGGGAGATGTGCAGAGTCTCCAGGACATGTTTAAAGTGAGAGGAGAGGGCAGAGAGGATGAGTGGCAAGGGGAGCGGCATGGTGCACGGCATGGCCATGTTCTGGTCCTCTCCTTGCTTTAATCATCAGGGGCAAGTGTATGGTTTGGTCCAGGGGATGTAGAAGTACAATAATCATCACACTTGATCACTGGTTAAGGCCAATATCCAATGGATTATAGCATGTGTGCTCAAACCAGTTTTGTGCCTGCCAGGTGTTCGATGAAATGACCGCATGAGTTTTGAATTCAAATTTTGCCAAACTTTTTCTTGGGTGTGAGTCAAATAATGTTTGGCACATAGTGGTGGTGTTAGTTCGCAAAATGGACCAAGTTTTGAAAAATCCAAAATGTGTATGATCTAGTTTCTGTTTCAATGTTGCCACTTGGCATGGTTATATTAAGTAATTGAGACAGAGTCAGCAAGGGTGGTCAACATAAAAAGTGTTCACCTTGATGTTCTCTTGGATGAGGTGAAAAGAGTTGGGAGGGTTTGGTTTAAGATTTGGTTAATACAAAGGCTCAAAGTGGGTAACATGTTAATAGTGGCAGATTTGACCATTATCACATGCAACTTGTTTTTGAATTTTCTTTTGATTTGATTTGGGTTTCTTTGATTCAAAAGTGATTGTTATTGGTTTATTGATGTTTCCCAACCATCTCCACAAAGTAAAAATGTTTAGGCAAACATTTGCAAAATGGCTATTTGCTCTCATAAGTCTTTTTCTTTTATTTTCCTTTTCTTTTCTTTTGTTTCTTTTTGATCCCAAATAGCAAGGATTAGGGTTTTAGAGGTATTAGTAACACTCAAGCAAACAATCATGGCAAACATCAAACCAAACATGCATGATCATTATGCACTCTATGCAACATTAAGTTAGTTTTTTTGTTGGCTCTAAAATTTGGGAAATTGAGATTGATAAACTTCATTGATTTCAAAAGTTGGGATGTTACACAAAGGACCCCACTGGATCAGGAACAGACGACAGGGAGATAGATCTAGCTGTAATACGTTGCTGCTGCTGATTCTCTTGAACAGGATGATTTGGGAGCATATTCACTGAAACTACAACATCATTCTGAGGAATATTAGAGGTATTACGACTTACATCAGGAGATCTGCTGCGGGAGGAAGGATTGGTGGAGACTCCAGGCTGCATCTCAGATCTATGTGCCCAGCGGTCTCTGACGCGAGCTTCTTTCTCCAGGCGGCTCTTCTCAGCAAGGGCCCGGTCACGGGCGAGACGCTCGGTGTTACGAGCTGCCTCACGGCGACGCTCCTCTTCCAGGCGACAGCGTACCTCCACATGCCGACGCTCCTCTTCACGAAGTCTCTCTTGATCAGCAAGGCGTCGGTCTTCCTCGTGACATCGATCATCTTCCCAGTGCCAGTTATGTTCACGACGTCTTTCTTCTTCCCATCTTCGCTGCTCATCGCGTCGATCTGCTTCAGATCCAACACGAGGTCGGTTGCTGAAGTAAGCCGCGCGGAGGGGAGCGGCCTCGCGGCGCAGATCTGCGAGGCGGCGATCTCCGAGGGCCTCCGTATCTGCGATCCATGACTGGTGGAGAAGCTGCAACCAGGGCATAGGATCTGCGGTCACCGGATCTAACTCCTTGCCAGATTTGGGGAGGATTTGTGGGTGGGGAATGACAATTGTTGATTTGGGGATTAGGGTTGGGGAAGAACACCACTCGCGCTCTGTCGGTCGAGCTAGGGTTGAGTTAGATCCGATGGGATGCGAACTGCCGGATCTATCCACGTCTCGTAGGTATATCCTCAATCAGGTGCACAGTGTTGGGCTGCGGCCCAACGCCCAGCATCGCCATGGATTGGCTCGGAGAGCCTCTACCACTCTGCGACCCAATGCGGATTATAGCACACGCACGCACCAAGGGCGGCGTGGGCTGAAAATCACGCGCCCGAATCGATCCCAGCTGCGGCCCGATCCAAACTCTGAGATCATCGAAACAAAATCTCGCGCCAAAACAAAATTTATCGATCAAATTCAAACTCCACGATCTAATCTTCTCCCCAGCGTCGGTTGTTAACCAGATCTGCTCCGAATCTGTGCGGACTATCCCTCTCCGACGAATCAAAAAAACCATCCTGCGAGATCAAGGTGAACGAGGCAAACCAAGCTAAAGCGGGAGTTGAGGTTGGAGATGGAGAGGACGAGCACGGAGCACGGGGAGACGCACCGGAGGTGACTGCGGTGGCAGCAGCGGCGAAGGCAGCGGTGAGGTCGCGGGAGCCGTGGGACGCGGGAGCCATCTTCCTTTGCTTCGTCATAAGATTGCAATGTTACTTTGGGGTTTCAATTTTGGTGGTTTTAGTTGCTTCCGTTTGGTGGCTGTCTTCTTGCCTATGGAGGCTACTAGTACTTCCATAGTGGCGGAGGCGGCGCGGCAAGGAGCTCCGGCGGTCGGAGACGGCGGCGCTCGACCTTCCCCCATGGATCTCCGTCAATAAGTCCAAGGTTTGCTCTCCCTCTTCGATTTCTACGTTTGCTCTATTCGTCTTCCTCCCACTGGCCGACCGTGGTGGTGAGGGGTGGGGAAGACGGGTGGAGCATGGTGGAACGATGGAGATGAGCAGGGGCTCTCTTTCCCTGGTATCTTGGTGCGGCACCGGTGGAAGGCCGAGCAGCTGCGATGTCAAGTCCCCAAGGTGGGGGATGGAATCGTACGCTCCTCCTGTGAAGCCCCCCAACAATAAGCACTGCTGGCTGCAAAGATGCGCCCTTGACATCCTCGACATTGACCTGGCCGGCCGTGGAGACGAGGAGGAAGATGAAAATGGCGACGACGGTGTTGTCTTCGCTGGCCATTCTGTGTTGAGTTCTTGCTGCTCCAATCGTCCCTGTCTGCCTTCTCCCACCCGTGGCAGGAGTGTCGTGATTGAGGGCGGGATAATCAACATCAAAGGAGCTGGTGAGAGTTCATCCGTTTGGGCTTTCCGAAGCTTGGAAGCAATTTCGCCGAGCTTCATCTCCACGGCTGCGTGCCCTTTGTTAACGCCGGTGAGCTCCGGCATCTTATTAAGCTCCATCGGAGGCCTTCTTCCAGGTCAGCGGCCGCGCTCAACGTTGGCAGTGCAGCAAGTGGTTTCGTCCCCGCGGCGGTGCTTGACGGCGGTGCAGCTGACCTTTAGCTCGGCAGAGGAGAGAGGGAGGGACCTGATTGCTTTTTACATCTTTCAGCGAGGTCTCCTCCATATATATTGGGGACTCCTGTGGTACTTTACCTTTCTTATGGGGTCCTCTGTAATAATGTACACCTCCACAGTTTGGACATTAATATAAGCTTCCAGGCCCTTTCGGGGCTCTTCTTGTTCAAAAACAAAAAAAAGTACTGCCATAGTGTTATTGTAGCCTTCACCTGGAATTATCTATGAGCATTGCTATGCACTACTACACGGTAGGGATTTAGGGGCACTTTGCCCCGGGGCACTTTTCAAAGTGCCCCTAAATACCCCCTAATGCCCTACCTATTGGGGCAGTTTTGAGAAGTGCCCCAATTGGTATACACCTATTGGGGCAGTTTTGAGAAGTGCCCCAATAGGTATACACCTATTGGGGCAGTTTGGAGAAGTGCCCCAATTGGTATACACCTATTGGGGCAGTTTCGAGAAGTGCCCCAATTGGTATACACCTATTGGGGCAGTTTGGACAAGTGCCCCAATAGGTATACACCTATTGGGCAGTTTGGAGAAGTGCCCCAATTGGTATACACCTATTGGGGCAGTTTGACTAGTGCCCCAATTGGTATACACCTATTGGGGCAGTTTCAAAAAGTGCCCCAATTGCTATATACCTATTGGGGCAGTTTCACAAATGCCCCAAATTCCCCGCCGGTGAGGTGCCGCGGTGTGCCACCCTTCCCCAAGGCCCCAAGCGCTGACGGCGTCGCCACTGAGGAGAACGGAACCGTAGATGTGTTCTGGCTGCCGCCTCTCCTGCTCACTCTCATGTACCCAAGTTCGGTTTCTTCGGCATTTTAAAATTTTGAAAAGGATGTTTCTGAGTTTAACATCCAATAGATGCTCATCATAAGCTTTTTTTTCCTCCTATTCCTATTGATCAGAAGTATCCAGCAGCGCCACGCCAGAGTGACTTCCGAAGCGCTACGGACGGGACGAAATCCGGCAGCCAGTTGTTGGCTCATTTCCGTGGATACAATTACTCTGCAATCGTACAAACTACAGAGCAGAGTGGACGATAGGCACAGTAGCTTTCATGAAACAAAGTAGAGACAAGATGGGGATGCCACGGCTTCTAGCCTTCCAGGTCATCCGAAAGGGACAAGTCCTACTGACCAAAGCACAGCCGCGCAGGCAGTCAGCCCAGCAGCGCACACACGGCCTCCACCGCCAAATTCAAGTGCTTAGTTACAAATTCAAACAAAGTTAAAAACAACAAATTATGTGTAAACAACAGACATAAACATCTGGTAATAGAAACAGATAATTCAAACACTTAAATTCCTACAAACCATCACATAGAACTTGAAAGCTAAACTAGGTGATAATCCAAACTACTTGATAATTTGAAGCTAAACTAGGTGATAATCCAAACTACTTGATAATTTGAACAAGTTTACTGTAGAACATTAAACTAGAACAAGTTTACTTGATAATCTGAACTAGATAATTGCCCCCACTAGTTGATGATCTCAACAAAGTTGAGACTTATATACTCCTGCATTGGATATATCTTGATCAAAACAGTTGATTCAACTCCAATGTGAGCAGCAGCAACAAAGTCTGTCCAACCATTTTGAAAGGATACATGTCCAAGGTCCCATTCAATTTTGTAGGTGCAGTCAATAAAGTCTTCTTCTTCTCCTTCTAGGGGTTGTCCATTCCTTGAAAGATGTGCTTTTCCAAAAACTGGGTACCTGTAGCCATCCACAGCCTCACTAGGCATGTACTGACATAAGAGCAAATAATAATTTGTCAACATCTAATTATTGCATTCAAATGCATGAAAACATGAGAATAATTAGCTAGTAGCACAAACCAAACCAGACAAACTTACCAAGGCTTCAAATTCCTGATTGTCCTCATCCATCTTGTGCACCCAAAAATTCTTCTGATCTTTTAGTTCATAGAATTCATGTTCAGTGACATAAACATCTTTGTAGATTCCAAAAAGAATGGCAGCCATCTCCTGCTCAGTAAATGAATTGATGTATGTGAATACAGTTCTGTACAGGATGCTCCGTATGGAACTAGGCATATCTCCAACCACTGCAGAAATAGGTGCCATACAATTTCAGTAACATATAGGAATGGCTATAGGTTCAGCAATACTAAATTTAAAAACATGAAGTTGAGCCAGAATATACCAGTTTCTTCAACTACGGCTTTCTCAATATTGTTCTTGTAAACAGTAACATTGAATAAGTTGGATAGTCCATCAAGAGAATCTTCATTGTATTCGAAATGCACAACATCTCCCACTTCTATATCATAAGCCCTAATTAAAGATTTCCAGCAAGGACCACAAATGTATGTCCTCAACCTATCTTTTCTCAGGAACAAATCATATTTGCGGAAATTTGGTGTCCTGGCAACTAGCCAATTCTTTGTGAACTTGTTCAACCTCTCTCTGAAGGAGCAAGGTACATTCTGTATGTACACAAAAAGTGTTAAGTTATAAATAATATGATTGGCTACTGTATCACAATGAATGGAAACCACATTATCCAGTTTCAACATGTCTTACCACACCATGTAGGAATCCAGGAATGACGATAACATTGAAACTTATTGTTTTCCTCTCTACACGGCCACAATTTTCAGAAGGTTGCTCACAGCCAACACAAGTCATTTCGGCCATCACCTACAATAGAATTGGAGAGATTTAGGAGATGATGTAAAAAATTACAATTTATGCATGCACATGTCCGTTTACAGTATGTAGTATAATGTACAGCTGTGGTTGCACGGTACATAATGGAGAGCTATGGTCTGCTTCAGCGATCAACGGGTGGTGTCCTGGGCCAACTTCACCCGTTCAAGACTAGCTTCCTCCACGCCGTCGGCTCCATATCCGACATCCACGAGATGCGTCCGACAGCCATGAGGTGGTCCATGCAATCTAACTTTGTGGTGTGTCGTTCACATGTTTGTATGTGTTGGCAATTAATTGAATCTAACTATGGAGAAAATAACTTACGAATGAGCTGACAAAACTAACATTACTCCTTAAATCCTTCAAACTTAAAAGCCTGAAGTACTAGAAAAAAGAAGTTGTAATAAATCTGACAGTACGAGAACATGTTCAACCTCTCTCTGAATGAACAAGGTACATTCTGTAGGTAAAACAAACATTAATGCGGTGTGTGCCATGCATGGTGACCGGACGAAAAGGGAGCGGACAAAACAGAAAAAGGAATACAACGGTGTCTGTCATAGCTAGAGGGTAATCCTTGCCCTTTTCTCTTCCGTCACATAGCTAGATGTAAACAAACATTTATCCAGGTAAATAATTTATGCATGGACACAGGGTGAGAGATTCAGGAAGTAAACAACTAACCGTCAAACAGCAGATTGATTTGTAGAGGATGAACTGCTAGACCTTTTGGTTCTGCACAGGTTGGATCGAACAATTAATTGAAGCAGCCAAGGAACCAGTAATTGAGAAGGAGAGGATGAACAATGAATAGTTTAATCAGAAATCTTAATCTGCAGAAAACATAAAACTCACCGTCAAACAGCAGTTTGATTTGGAGAGAATGAACTGCTAGACCTTTCAGGTTCTGCACATGTTGGATCGAACAATTAATAGGATCAACCAAGGAACCAGTAATTGAGAACAAGGAGAGGATGAACAATTAATAGAAATCAAATTAGAAAAAAGAGATATCGAAGAACAGAAGAACTTTGATCGGAATAGAGGGGTGGGATGTACAGTTTAGAAAGAACTGTCTATGCCTGTGATTGAAAGAGAGGGGTGGGAATATAGGGGTGGTCGAGCAGTTATTCCACCCACGATCGATCCCACTTCACCTGTTCCCACGTTGCTTTTAAGGCCCAGGGAAATAAAACACTTAACTTCCGGCCTAGTGGGCTTGTTCTGTTTTTCCCAAGGCCCAGGGAAGTAAAACAATTAACTTCCAGCCTAGTGGGCTTGTTCTGTTTTTCCCAAGGCCCAGGGAAGTACATATTACTTTGCAAAAAATGAACAATTAAAATCAGTGAAAATTGAATTGGCAGTAGAAAAAATGCAGGACCAAATAGTCAATCATAAAGTGTACCCCCTGCACAATCCCACTATACAATCCCTTCACACAAGAGCCAGTGTACCCTCCTACTGCCAGATTGACAAATTTTATCCTGGCACACATGAACTAAGACTAAGAAAGACAAATGATTGAGGAACAGAGACACTCCTCCTTTATCAAGAAATTTATAGATACCGAGAATCAGAGCAAAAAACTTAAAATATCGCTCAATACTGAGAAGAAAGAAACAGAGAGACCCTCCTCCTTTATCCGGGCTTGGGACCGGCTACCGAGAATATGGTAGGCGGAGTTAACCCCCAAAACCCAAATCAACAAAATTCAGAAATATAGTTTGCATAATAGATACTGCGACATATATAGTCAAACAAGCGGCCAGGGTAGCGAAATGACATAAACACACAATGGACACACACAAATTGTAGACTAAAACAATTATATCATATGATATCAACTGAAACTTCAATACCACCACGGCCGCCCTGGTTGAAAAGAATGAGAACAACATTCCCAGATTCAAAGTTATACTCCTTAGCAAACTCCGACCAGCAGGAATCGAACTTCATCCTTCCATCAGTAGTAGTGTAGTATACACCCTGAGGGCGGTAGCCATAGTCATCAACAAAAAAACATGCCTCCCCGCTTTCAGAGATATTCAAGGACCTAACAACTTCCTTCGGTATACACTGAATAATAAAAATTAAATTATATACGGGAAGGATATAAAGGATAACTAAGATTACATAAAGAAAAGGAGAATTATACCAGTCCATTGCCCTTCAAATCAGTATTCGTCAAGGTGTGCACAAAAACAACACCAAGACCAAGACCACGCTCACGGAGAAGTTGTTCCTTCTTCAATGTTTGAGCAGTAGTAAGCATAACACCTTTAGTGTGGACAACTGCAGTTGGAATTTCTGCATACAAATTAAAAATTAATAAAAGAATCAAAAAAAGAGGAGATATAACATCAGTTATACTACAAAAATGGGAACCACATGGTAAAGGAGAAAACAGAATTACCATCGACACGATGCTTTTCAGTGCCATCAGGACCTTCTGCAAAAATCCCAAACAGTTCAGGAGCATTATCAAACCCAAACATGATACAATCACCAACTTTCAGGTCGTAGTCATGAAGAAATTTTTGGTATCCACTTCCAAAAACACGTGTCTTCGAACTGCCTTTCTTAACATGAAATTTGTACTTCACTTCATCCGATGTAACAACAAAAAAGATATTACCAACAAGGTTGTTGAACTGCCTCCTCACAAAACAAGGCACAGTCTGAAAAAACAGTAGAACAAAAATGCAGAAAATAAGGATATAGTCTACAATTTGTCAACAAAAAAGATACATTCTAAAAAAGGATATATACCATAAAGTCATCAAATCTGCTTCCAAGATAACAACGAAATGAACTGAGAGTCTCCCGCCTCTCATGACAATGAGTGCCCATCGAACCACAAACAACACAGTTCATCCTGCGTATATTTAGCAATTACCAAAGCTAGTAAAAAATACAGGTAGGTAGGGCATATTCATAGAAATCTATCCATAGATCTGAAACCATACACATATATCCATAGATCTGAACAAACAAGATTATTCAGAGGACAAAAAGGATTTTCAACAAACAGAGAAAAAGGAGGTGAGGTGAAGTAGTGACATGTAAAAACATATTTTCGTACCTCTCAAAACAAACGAAAATCTTCAGAGAGAAAAGAGTTTTTCAGCACAAAAGAGAGAGAAAGAAGATGAAGGAGACTTGCTTCACCGCATGAACAAGGGAGGGCAGAAGGCAAAACCAACCAGGGGCATTATAAATACAATAAGTAGTAGTAACTGCCTACAACCTATTTAATGAGGCTGTGGGGTAGATGGTGGTTGCTATCCTGTAAGTTCAAAAGTCAAACACAAAGTATCTCATGCAAAAATGGAGCCCACTGCTATTATGTAATCTCTGCCAATAAGTTCACAATGAATGGGCTATAAAAATGAATTTCCCATCCACTTTACACATATAGGCCAAATATAGGCTGTACAAGAAGAGGTGGAAGAGTAAAGAAGTAGCAAATGTGGCAAGCTGCCAATAAGAACCATGTTCACTACTACGGATGCAAAACATCAGCACACTGAAAAATACATTGAATCATAAAGTTGCACTTCAAAATTATTTAAAACCATATGATTTACAACTTCAAATGTACAACAAAATGTTGACTACATGCCTTTTATTCGGACTATAGGTTAGGTCAGAACAATTATGGCATGCTAGTCATTTTTTCAACATACATAAAAAACAAATGCTCAATTGTGGATGAAGTGCACAATTATAACAAAGTAGGCATCACTTCAACACATAAAAAACAAATGTACAACAAAATGTTGACTACATGCCTTTGTTCTGACTATAGGTTAGGTCAGAACAATTATGGCATGCTAGTCATTTTTTAAACATACATAAAAAACAAATGCTCAATTGCGGACGAAGTGCACAACTATAACAAAGTAGGCATCAGTTAAACACAAGACAACATTCAAGATCGTTGTATCTTCTTAAATACATGACAACATTCACACATACATAATTCCGACCAGTCATAATAGTCTAACAAAAATTCAGAACAGACATTCTTAAGTTAAACCATATCTAGTAATACTTAGTGATCCTAAGTAATCCATCAGTCCATCTTAAGCTTCATCATAGTGATCCTAAGCCATGCTCCAAATTTATCCCTTTTCTTCATGGGAAGCAACCCCCTCTCGTCGACGAATGTGAACATCCAAATGTCTCCCTCCTTCAAGCTGAATCCTTTCACAACTCTTGGCCATCCTTCTATCATCTTGGCCATTCCAGTTGCATCAAGGTACATAAAGCAATACTTATCGACAGATGATCCTAAGCATCCTTCAGTGCAGTTCACCACCACACCAACAACTTCTGCCTTAAAAGGAACACCACGCCTCATAGCATTGTTTGTCATGAGGAACTTCAGCAACTGTGATTTTGTATACACTTGTGAAAATTCCTGCATTTCCAGTCAGAAGTTGTTATCAGGAAGATGCACTATGGTAATACCAAACATGACAGAATAGTGAAAGATCCATGTGATATGGTAACTGCAAACATGATATATAATCAAGCATAAGTACAACAAATGTACTGACCATTTCACCATCTGATTTGACCATACTCTTGGTGAGTCTGCATACATATCTCTTCACAAATGGTCTTTGGTAGCCATCAAAGTATTCTTTCTCAGGTTGGTTTGCCAACTCCTCAACATAGCTTTTCAGTTTCTTTGTTTGGTGATAATTCATTTCTACCTCATTGCCGAAAATGCAGTGCCTATCAAATGACTCCTCACCTATGCAGCCAGGTCCTACATTCCAACATAATCTTGTGTTAGCATCAAGCTTAGTTAATATTTGTATGAACCAAAGGTACACAGTAATCTAACCTCTTATTGTTATCTTTTTCTTCTCATCATTGCTTTCATCATTGTAGTCACCAGGGATGTAGTCGTCGTCATCAGCAGAGATGTAATCATCTTCCTCATCTGCTGGTATGTAGTCATCCTCCTCGTCATCTTCCTCATGTGCTGGTGTGTAGTCATCATCATCGGAAAAGATGTACTCATCCTCCTCTTGGTCATGAGAAGGGATTTTTCATTCTTCATGTACGCAAACACTTCTGTATTCCCAATGCTAACATCGTCATCTACCTCATCCCTGCATTTACCAAGCAATTGTTAGAAATGCAAACACACCTAGCAATTGTTTTAATTGCAAACACCAAATCAAGAAATTGTTTGAATTGTTTGAGACTAGAACCAGATCAAACAAATGTTTGAATTGCAAACACCAAATGAAGCTAGCACAAAATATCTACAAGATTAAATCCACAATCGAAGTACAGTAAGTTGTATTATGATACAAAACTGTCCTTCTCTGTTTTAATTACCTATCTCTGTTAGCATCTCCCAGGCGCTTCTTGGCGCTTCTTATTGTATTTGTTATCTTCAGCCAGGCGCTTCTCATTATCTCGGTTATCTTTCAACAGGGGCTTCTCCTTGTGGCTGGTGTCCTCCTCTTGGTCATGAGCAGGGAATTTCTCATTCTTCATGTACGCAAACACTTCTGTATTCCCAATGCTAACAGCGTCATCTACCTCATCCCTGCATTTAACAAGCAATTGTTAGAAATGCAAACACACCTAGCAATTGTTTTAATTGCAAACACCAAATCAAGAAATTGTTTGAATTGTTTGAGACTGAACAAGATCAAGCAACTGTTTGAATTGCAAACACCAAATCAAGCTAGGACAAAATATCTACAAGATTAAATCAACAATCGAAGTACAGTAAGTTGTATTATGATACAAAACTGTCCTTCTCTATTTTAATTACATGTCTCTGTTAGCATCTCCCAGGCGCTTCTTCTTGTATTTGTTATCTTCAGCCAGGCGCTTCTCATTGTCTCGGTTATCTTTCAACAGGGGCTTCTCCTTATGGCTGGTGTCCTTCTCTGTTGACTAGAGAAAGCAATGTAGGTTAAAAAATCAGTTAAGGCAGGTTATAAAATACGAACCAAAACTGTCCTTCTCAACATAGCCCTACTCTGGTACACAAGCATTTTCTGGATTGGACATCAATTATGAGACTTGCAGTTAAGGCAGGCACAAAAAAATGAATTACCTGACGGTTAGTTACTCGGCTGGTTCTGATGCACTCGTCAATGTCAACTTTGTTTGAAGGAAAGAGCTGTTAAACAAAGATTTGCTGTAAGGTACACCAACTATGAGAATTGCAGCTAATGATTAACAATTAGGCAGCCAAAGCATTGCATTAAATAGCACGAGCTGATCAAAATGGTGTAGCATCATTTTGTCTAAACCAAAACCACGTGCCACTCTAAATCATCATTAGATAGATGATAGTAGCCAATGAAGCATATTATACTTCGAGACAAGAAGCACAAAAAGGGAAAACTTAATTAAGCAAGCACCAGATCCTCTAAATTATCAACATATAATGCCTAGACTACTTTGGTTGGAAACCATAAGAAAAATATGCAACCTATGTATTATAGGTTTTGCCTATACAACAGATTTCAGGATCAAAAGGGACAGCAGTGGCAATTAATCTAGACCACCTACTGCAAACCAGCCATTCACCAATATCTCAACTAGTACTAGCTAGGTCAAATTGCAATCAGCACACAGAAACACAGTCATATATATAGTATATGACTATGCAAGTTGACTGTAATAATTTGGAACTTTTCAGAAACAAATTGAGTAAAATTGAGTATGCAAGCATTGAAAGGAACATATGCCTATTCATATCAGCAACATCAAGCTGCTACTGCAGTTCATACTGGTTAGAAGCAATTAGAGAGCATACTGTCAGTAACAGCATGCTTCTACTGCAGTTCATCATTAGATAGTAGGCCAAGTCAGTACACAAGTTAACAACACTAGGCCAAGTAACTGCACAAGTTAAATGAATTACCTGACGGTTAATTCCTCGGCTGGGCGTGATGCGCTCGCCAACGTCAACTATGTGCGAAGGGAAGTGGACAACTGATCCGTGATACATCAGTTCCCCAGCATGTAGAGGACGTACATCGACGACATGGTCGTCTTGGTCGTACAGGACGATGCGACTCACGTCGGCCCGTAGGACCATCGAGCCCTTGTGCTTGGCCTTCTTACGGCTGTTGACGAACGTGGTGTAGGTAACACACCACCTCGTGACCACCATGACCCCTGCTTCTCCCTGCCTTGAAAAAACAAATAAAAATCAAAGAAACGTCGTTGCTGGTCCGTCGTTGTTGGTCCAGATCTGGAAAGATGGGAAGGAAGATGGGAAGGATGCTAACCTGGATCCGTCGTTCTTCGTCTTCTATTAGATCCGTCACTGAGGTGGGAAACCCTAACGAAGGGAGGAAGACAACGAACTGCAAGTGAAAGGATGAGCTGCCGTGATTTTTATGTATTTGGACCTTTTACGAAATAACCCAAGATATTTTTAAGTTGAACAGAATAGCCCCTCCATGTCAGTCATTTTTGCAAAAACCCCCCTCGGTGTCTGTTATTTTTTCAGTTTTATTTATCGTGCAAATATGAGCAGGCCAAGTACTTCGCAATCATTTTTGCAATTTGAAAAAGCTTCATAATTATGTATGGTAATTTTTTTTGCAAGTACTTACCCAGGTAGATGTGATGAACAACACATCTCCATGGGTAGTTCATGCATCTTGTAAAAATACATGTAGATATAACCAGGTATATAACCAGGCATCCCTTTGCATCTACTTGGCAGCAAACATGTGCAGCAATCGTTTTTGCAATTTGAAAAAGCTTTACAATAATGCAATGGAAAAATATTGCAAGTACTTACCCAGGTAGATGTGATGAACAACACATCTCCATGGGTAGTTTTGCAATTTTTTGAAAACCCAATTATCAACTAGTGATATACCTGGTCACTTTACATAAACCACAACATTACATGAACCAGTACAAGCACATTACAAAATAATAATACCAGTCTCCTTGCAAGCAGCATTCATAACAGAAATAAACATCAACCTACAACAACAGTCTTACGAGATAAACAACAACCTGCAGCAACATCAGTCTTACTACCTAATCCATAACAACCTAATCCGTAACAACCTACAGCAACAGCAGTCTTACTGCTTCATTCAGTCGTCAATCTTCTCCAGAAAGAGGTGAATGTTGTCCTCCCACTTATCAACCCTAATAAGAATCAGTGAACCATTCTTGATGTAGTTTTCTCTGCTGATATAGCTCATTTGTTCGTGGTTCATCCGAAATTCCACCTCATTCTGGTTGCCACGGTGCAGAATATACTGTCCAGATATTTCATCATCCATAACCCTGCTTGAGTATACAGCTATGCCCCTAGGTTTGTACTGGTAACCACTTAGGATGTGGGATGGCATCATCTGCGAAAGTAAACCACATTTATTAGGTCATGCTAAAGTACATTTCAGAAGATGAGCTTTCTGCCGAAAGAACTTACGAAGCGGTTAAAAAAGAGGTCAGATAGACCAACTCTGTGCACAAAGTACTGTAGGTCAGCAATTGCTTCCTCATCATGTCCAAGGTTGTTCACATCCTTTAACATTTGAAATGTTATTGCTGCCAGGTCTGCCTCACCAACAGATAGCATGTCTGTGTAAATAGTCTTGTAAAAGGGGACTCTAACGGACTCAGGGACATGTGGGGCGGCTGCGAAAATAGTATAAGATCTAATTATATACAAAAATAAAAGAACCAATTGTTGTAATGCAAGGACTAGCAAATTGAAAGCATGAACATACCATCCCTCATGTCATATGGTTTAATTATTCCATCAGGGTTGGTTACAGTTACTTCAAACACATCTGTAGTAATCTCTTCTTCATTATCTTCTTCTGAATCTTCTTCATCAGTATCATCAGCTTTTTCATCCTCAGATGGTAATTTAAAGGTCACAACATCGTCGACCTCGAGAAGGTGTGCCCTCTCAAAGTAGTACCAAAATGGCCCATACAGAGTAGTGCAGGTTTCCTTCTTCTCCAGGTAAAATTCATACCTCTAGCCTCCAACCAAACCATGCAACCACTTGTCTGCGTACTTGTTCAGTTGTTCCTTCAAATAACAAGGTATAGTCTAACAAAAATGTGAAAGCAGAATAATTTAGTTCAAACAATTGCTGCCAAAAATGAAGAAACAGTTAGGCTAGTAGATGGCATCATGACCATGAACAATTGCTGTGATTACTCACCACATATTCTTCGTAGGTACTTGGCACGATGATCTTGAAGCTTGAGGCACGCCTGTCAGAACGTCGACAGTTGGTGATCAGCTGCTTGCAGACACGGCACGCTTCTCCTTCCATATTTCCCTACAAAGCATTTCAATTTGTTAATACGAATATACCCTAACTAAGTAACACCAACTCATATATTACCATGCTATAACCCTGGTGGTTTACAGTTCGGCTTTGATGGAATTCCAAACTGAATCAACGTCATATTTAGTTTTCAACATACATGGCATTGTAAAATAAGTGAACAACATAGAATAGCTTTATTAGTAGGATACTTGCTTGCAATATAAACTTCATTAGTAGGAAACTTGCTTGCAATTGAAACATGTAATGAAAACTGAATCCAACTGAACCCTACTAAGTAAACAACTGCATGCAACTGAACCCTAATAAGTAAACAACTGCATGCAATGATAACTGAATCCTAACTAAGTAACATGCTTTAATGTGGCAGTAAAAAACACTATCTAAGTAACACTAACTCATATATTACTTAACTCATATTACCATGCTATGCTTAGTAACCCTGGTGGTTTACAAATACACAACTTAGTAACCCTGGTGGTTTACAAATACCTTGACTTTGCTGAAGCAAATCCGCAAATATCTGGAAGAATAAGACACTACAAAACACAAGATACAAGAACAGCATGAAAACAAAGGCAATACAGATAAGAATAATCAAACATATCTAACTTGACTCGAAGAACTCGAAGAACTCGAAGAAGAAGAAGAAGAAGAAGAAGAAGAAGAAGAAGAAGAAGAAGAAGAAGAGGAAGAGGAAGAGGAAGAGGAAGAGGAAGAGGAAGAGGAAGAGGAAGAGGAAGAAGAAGAACTAGATCAAGATGATTCAGGAAAAGTACAAGAAGAAGCAATAGATGAAGTGAAATGAGAAGAAGAGGAAGAAGAAGAAGAAACATTACCAGAATCACCAGAAGAAGAACAAGTTGAATCAGTAGTACAAGGATGGAGAGAAGATGAAATGTGACGACCTAGAACTGCTCTTCGGTTTCTTCCGTCTAGAGAGAACACGGTGGGAGAAATGAGTGGCCTGTCTCTTCGGTTTCTCCAACGAGAGGGTTAATGCTCCACTATCTCAAGACCAACTACCTCTTCCTTTCCAAACAGTGAGGCCGGCCCATACTGGTTAGGTCGACCCGTATTGGATAAGTCGGCCTGTATTGGTTAGGCCGGCCCAGATTGGTTTTTTTGGCAAAAAAATATCCTATAATAAAGAAAAACTTTGGATTTTGCAAGAATAATTACATAATTACATGCAATTGTGATCAACAAAAACAACCAAAGATGAATATGGCACAACTGCAAACATGAATTAACCAACGTATGTTGCAAGAAATTTTCCAAGCATTTGTGATCAACAAGCACAAATGCAGTAGGATGTCTTGCGTTCATAACTTCCAGAAAAAGAGCAAAAGATTAAATGCCATTTCAAAGTGGAAATAACCAAGCTTTTTGCAAGAAATTTTCCAAGCAGTTGTGATCAACAAACACAACTGCATTAGGATGTCTTGCGTTCATAACTTCCAGAAAAAGAGCAAATGATTAAATGCCATTTCAAAGTGGAAATAACCAAGCTTTTTGCAAGAAATTTTCCAAGAAGTTGTGATCAACAAACACAACTGCATTAGGATGTCTTGCATTTTAGAAACAATCCAGCTCCAAACAGAATACAATCAATACTGTAAGAAGCAGTAACATAAAACAACCACATAATTCAGCATACTTATCACCAGTAGGTACTACATTACATAAGTAGTTCAGCATACATCTCACCAAAAGTAGTGGTTGCAGGGTTACCAGGTTGTACTTAATACATAATCAAGTTCACATAATACTACATAACTAAGGACTTCAGCTTGCTAAGGATCAGTTCCTAAGGTGCTTCAGCTTGCTAAGGATCAGTTCTTAAGCTTGGTTATCACCAACCTAAGAAACGCACTGGGGTCCCTATGACGTGATTTGCTCTCATCCCTGAAACTGAAGGCGCAGACATCGTTCACTTGGAGTTCGTGGGCTTCGATAGTGTCGCTCCAGTTTGCCTTCATCACTGCTTTCTTCTCTTCAAGTTTCATCTCTGCATACATAGTTTGCAGACTTGTTGTGCAGTTAACTAATACTAGGAATGACTTGTGCAAGAACTGTAGCAGGTATGTCTCTGTGAAATCCTCAGAATATTCCTGAAACACAAGTGTAGAAGTTATGTTCATATCAAATATTACCAGTTAGGAGATTTAGTATTAAATTAAACCGAGGTACCAAGTAGAAAACTTACCATCTTGTTCAGAGAGGACTCTGTCAAGCAGTAGACATATTGTGGGATTGGTGCATTGGGGTAGTAATCAACAACAACTTTAAGGTGCTTGATTCGGGTATTGTTCATGCTGAACTTGTTTCCGAAAACACACGTCCCTTGAAAATATGGATCCCCTTGACCAGCATCATCAGGAACTTCACCTTCACCAGAATCATCATCACTGATCTCATGTATGACATGATCATCTTGAGCACCATCGTCACTGATCTCATGTATGTCATGATCATCTTGAGCAACATCGTCACTGATCTCATGACCCTCTTCCTCTTCAGTATCTTCAGTATCTTCAGTGTCGTCATCACTCATGTTGTGCTCGCCTTCATCGTCGTCCTCCTCCTCAAGAGGCATGTGCACAAGTAGAAGATGAAGACCTCCAGATCTTTTTGGATAAAAGCAGAAAAGAACAATGTCATCCTCTTCGAAGTTGTATTCTTTGACTACATCATCCCAACCACTTGTCATGATGGCTTGGTTTGTTCCCATTCCCTTCTTCATCCTCACTTCAAAAATCTCATCACTGCTGGTGCAATGAACCTCCATCCTGATAGCATCATCTAAGTATCTTTGCAGATGCAACTTACTGAACCTAGCTCCAAAAACCTGTGCACATGAAATTTGGAAAGTGTTAACACAGATGAATTCCCATTTATGTTGACGTACTATCTTATCGTTCCAGTAAGACAAAGCATATTACCATTTTGGCCCTCTTTGAGACGACGTTTGATTAGGTCATCCTGTGTGCATAAAATCTCATATGATTGCGACCAGATACCTCACAGAATTCATTCAGAAATGAACGGTTATCAGCGGTAAGGTACATGTCGTTGCCAAACATGCAGTGCTTGTCGAATTCTTCTATCCCAAACATACAAGGTCCCCTCCAGGTCCCCATCTGTCGAATAGTTTAGAAATAGTTAGTGCATCATGTTTGCATTACACTGACACGACATGTATGTAAAAATAATGAAAACACAATTAATATAATGCTCAAAAGAATCACCATTAAAATAAATTTAATGGTGAAAACACAGGAAGCAATCTTATTATTTACATCAAAATTGAACCACTCTTTTAATTACCATGCTCTATTTTTCTCGCTAAACGACACTCTTTTCACTACAAGAAAAGTTGCCATGGCCGACGAAGTTGAAGTCGCGCCGTGGTTGCTGGTGTACCATGGCCGACGATTTTGGGTCTGTCCGTTGTGCATGTCAAAACGTTTTTTTTCTCGTTTTTGAGGCCACCTAGCCCGACGAAAACGGCCAAAACGTTGCGTGGTGGCCCGGGACGTGGTGCATCTCGAATTCTCGGGTTCGCCGGCCGAGTCAACGCAAATCCGCACCGCCGAGGGATGTAGGGCCCAGATGGCAGCCTCTCTAGCATTGTTTTTTTTCTCGATCGCGCCATCTCGTTCAACGCTCTCCGATCGAGCCGTTTACGATGCAGGATCATGGGTCCCGCATGTCATCCTCTATGAACAAAAATTCTTTCTATTCTTGGATTTTTTTTGACCCCCTGATTTCTGGCTACTTCCTTTTTCTTTTGATCCTTGCCGCCTTGGAAACGTTGACACCGCTGCTGCTAATTGGGTCCCGCATGTCATCCTCTATGAGCAATCAACTTTCTTTTCTTGGAGTTTTTTTTGGCACCTCAAATTTGGTCACTTGCCTTTTTCTTTCAATCCCCTGCCGCCTCTCAAACGGTGATACCGCTGCTGCTAAATGGGACCCACATGTCATCCTCCTGTTGACTGCCAAAACCCACCGGCGGGCAGCGGCCTGTCAACACAGTGTAGAGCCGGGAAGAGCCTAGAGCTGCGGCTGGCTGAGACCCCTCCGAGCGACGGCCCGCAATGCTCTTCTGGTCACACGCGGCGATGCGAAGTGCAAGGGCGTGCCACCTGACCTATACCTGGTCAGGAAGGTGATGGGGATGCCTCGCTTAGTTCCTGCATGGCATACACGTAAACATTAAATACGAGCCTCGATCGGCTCTCAGGTTATCCTGTGAATCGGCTCAAAGAGCCGATCCACCCATGATTCGTACGGGGTGCACGAATACTTGGTGATCCTGCTTGATCAAGATATAGCTAATGAGATCTACGACGATTTAGGGTTTTCACCGCATAATCGGATCATCCTACTCCAGGTTGGGCCTCGCGGCCACGCACGGTGCTCATAAGCCGATCCTAAACAAGGCCTAAAAACCAACATGGCGTTGATCCTCGGAACATCCTGTTTAGGACTTGCGAACGCCACCCTACGTGCCGCTGGATCCTCCCCCCCCCCTTTGTAAGGCCTAACTATTGCAGATATTAAACTAATCCTTGCAGAACAAGGAGCAATCGTAACGGATCAGATCTACTAGATGATGAACAAGCAGGGTGCCGCCCCCACACCTGAGATAGGCGTGAGGGCGGCTAGACATGCAAGGGCTGCACTACGTAAGCATGTTATACGAAGAGCTATGCTAACCCTAACACATCTATGATAACTACGTTGCTCGCCATCAAAGACGCTTCAGTACGAGCAACGCATGAACAACGTGGAGCTTGTGCTGCCTAGATCGCAAGATGCGATCTAGGCAGCATGTCGCTTACCTGATTGAAACCCTCGAGATGAAGGAGTTGGCGATGCGCCGAGATTGGTTTGTTTTGGGTTGAACGTGAGTTGTTGTTTATTCCATAAACCCTAGATACATATTTATAGTCCAGGGGACTTTCTAATTCGGACGTGCACCTAACCGTGCACGAGTAAAACTCTAACTTTCAATCTAAGATGCGATCTACTATATTACAGATACATGGGCAATTCAGCCCAACTTCGTGCAAGGCCGCTTCAGAGATCTTCCACGTGTAGTCTTCCAAGCCCATCTCTCTTACGGCCCACCTCTGGATTTGTCCAAAATCTGGTGATAACACATGCCCCCCTGGTTTTGGAAATAATTTTTCCAAAATCATTATGCTTTCCTTCGTCGGGTCATGTCGTGGCAGAGCAGAGTTGTTGCAGTATCCGTTATCATTATGCCCTGTCTTGTCAAGACCGATAGCAATGTATCGGATTTTTCTTTTGGACGCCCATGAAGCCGGACCCTCATGTCGATAAGCTCGTAGGCCAAGAACTTCTCAATTTCAGGCTGCGATTTGGTATCTGACCACAATTTTTCGCAATCCCCTAGCCGATGACTATTCATCGGCTATTTTGAGAATCTAGTCCCTTTCTTCCTCTTGCAGCGACCAGACGGTCCAAACTTGTAAAAACTGACGGCCTCCTACCCCGATTCAGAGGAGATCACAATGCAGGGCCAGTCGATGCGACTCCAATCGGCTTTCCAAAACAGAGCGGTCACCAGCCAGCTGCCCCCCGAGTCTCAGTCGAGGCGAGAACGGTAATGGATCAGCCGAATGTGCCGCCTACGCAGAGTTAGCCGATTTCAACAAAATCGGCTCCCCAAAGCAGAGAACCTTCAGGGTGAGCTGCCCCCCGGGCTTCTTCAGTCTACTTTGCGCCTTGTAGGTCAGATCGGCTCCTTCCCTGTGGTGGATCTGATGCAACCCATCCTTAACCTGATCTGTACATTACTCGCAAAAGGAAACCAGAGGTTCCTCTTGATTCGATGGCCACGTATCTGCATCGGCTAAACCTTTTGTTTTTTTTTTATTTATTTGGCTGATTTTTAGAATGAATCGGCCCCCAATATTCCACTGCACGCATGTCTGCACATGTTTATCTGCATATGTCCATCTGACTATATGCCCCCCGAGCCGAATCTGCTAAATGACTGCAGATATCGGCTTTCATGGTTAGTCAGGGCACTGCACTTGCACATCGGCTTCGCAAAGATTCATGCCGACTTTCATCTGCCGACGTGGCCGCTGCCCAGTAGATCGTTGCTGACCACAAACAGAATATGTGCAGAAGATAACTTTGGCCGATTGCTGGAATCGGCCTTCACATTGCTTGTTCGATGAAGGTTTTGTAATGTCCCTCCATAAATTTTTTGGGGCCGATCACAAAGATCAGCCTCCCCCGGTTTGCTCATTGGTTTAATCTTGCTACTCGGTTAGACTGGATAAAACCAACCCAACCTCTGACTTGATGCGCCTGCTGTCGTCCACCTTGAGTGCATCGTAGAATCGTGGAGCGCTAAGCTCTGTCGGCAAGACGAGCACCATGTTTGTGCCAGCCGATGTTTCATCATCGGCTTTCCTTTGTTTGGGGCGCCACTCCATTTTCCGTGGACGACCCTCTTCATCGAGGGCTCGCTGAACCTTTGCAGCCAGATCAGGTCGTGCCTTCCTTAGCGTGTGCAAGTATAACCTTTCGGCTTCCTCCAGGCCGCGCAACCGCTGAACCCTGCGTTTTTGTGAACGGCTGAGTCCGTCAGGGCACCACCTTGGACGGTGGTACCTGTCTTCTTCTCCTTCTAGTCCCTCGTCTTCGGAATCCTCAAGATCTGCCCAACGAGGTGACTCAGCACGTTTGCTCTGTGGCGGGAGAGGCCCTAAGCGCTTGAACACAGACACGTTGGCTGCCTCCTTCTTCTTCTGGTTGCATTCTGGGCAATTGCCGATTGTGGGCAATCGGCTCATTCCTGAATCCCAGCAGTTGTACGAAGAAAGGGCAGTCCCAGTGTCTGGCGTTGTCATCTTGCTCCCTTGATGTGTCCGTGGCACGGCGCTCGTGCTCCTCCTCATCGCGATCCCACCGACGATGTCTTCTGGCTTCTCTAGCCAGACGATCTCCTTCATCATCATAGTTGGACCGTCGGCGTTGGTCATACTGACTCACATATTTGTTGAGGAGGTGATCAGAGAGAGGTCGTTGATATCTTATATTCTTCACTTCTCCCTCTGTGACGTAGCGCTTGCCATCATGATGGAGCCGATCGCGTGGAGCGGCCTCCTCTGTATCCTTGCTATGAGAGCAGCTGCCCTCATCTCCATCTTTGCCAGAGTGGTTCTCAGGTCCTACCATGTTGATGCTGAACGTGGGACCTGGCTGGCAACCCTCAGGGTAGGTGACTTCCACCATGTTAACGGCGGGGGAGGGTTGGGTGTCGACCTTCATGGCGTACTGGTTGAAAATTAAACGCCCCTTCTCTATCGCCGCTTGGATGTGCTGACGCCACACCCTGCAGTCGTTGGTGGCATGGGAGAGCGAGTTGTGGAATTTGCAGTACGGCTTTCCGTTTAGCTCTTGCGCCGTGGGGAACTTGAGACCTTCAGGAATCGTCAACTGTTTCTCCTTGAGCAGGAGGTCGAAGATTTGTTCAGTCTTGGTCACGTCAAAATCAAATCCCCTGGGCGGCCCTGGTGGCTTTACCCATTTGCAGGACACAGGGGTTCCTCCCCGAGTCCATTCAGCCACTGCTACCTCTTGGTCTCCCGCAGGAACTTCGTCTTCCTCTGCATCGACCAGGACTACCGCACGCTTGAACTTGTCTTGGTACAGGTCCGGGTGGCGCTGTTCATATGCTGATAGTTTCTGAACCATATGCGCCAGCGAGGGATAATCTTCTTGGGAGGCCATGTCCTTGAGCTGTGTTGCAAGGCCAGCTACTGCCAACTCGATCGTTTCCTTTTCAGTTATACGAACCGAATAACATCGGTTCCTAAGATTCCCGAAGCGCTGGGTGTACTCTGTCACCGTTTCTCCGCGCTTCGACGTAGTTGTGCTAGATCGGCAATGCTAGACTCGGAAGCTTCGAATGGTATTGCGTATGGAATTGTTCTTCCAATTGCTTCCAAGACTGGATGGAGTTTGTCGGCAGAGAGGTGTACCATCCAAAAGCCGATCCCGTGAGGGACTGTGAAAAGAGCCTCACGCGTAGCTGATCCGACACCGAAGCCGGTCCTAGTTGCGCCAAATATCGGCCGACGTGCTCGATGGAGCTGGAGCCATCTCGATCCACCGAATTTGGAGAAGTCGTGGAGCCGATATTTAGGTGGCAGCGGGATCATCTCGCACTCGACGGGCTACGGCTGGGAAGAGCCGATGGCCCTTCTTTTCGGCACCATGCCGAATCGGTCTCTCAAGATGGTACCGATCTGATCCGTCGTGCTGGCTGCAGGAGTTGCACTCGAAGATTCGCCGGGGTGGCGTACTTAGCCAGCCATGTTTGCTTTTCCAGCTACGAGCCAACTGCAGGAGCCGGGCTCTGGAGTTTCGTCGGGGTGGCGTACTTAGTTAGCCACGTCTCGCTTTCAAGCTCGTCGCCGACGTTCCTCCCGTCTTCGCCGGAGTCCCTGATGTTGTGGCCTGGTTTGAGAGTGCCCAGTTGCCACTGGGCACATACGTGCACGCGTATCCTTGAGGGATCTCCTTGGGCGCCTCAGCCAAGAACTGGTAGTCACTAGGGTCACCACCAATCTTGTAGACGACGAATGCCGGTGTAGCCGGCACTTCGCCGGTGCTGCCAACGCATATGGCAGCGGTGGACGGACTGGAGCGGCAACTCTCCTTGATGCGTCCCGAGAGCTGGTCCGACGGCGAGTACCGGTGGCTCATGATCTCTCGGATCACGCGCAGAGCGAGACGCTCCAACACGTTGACCAAGTTTTCGAGTGGCGGTGTAGTGAGTGAGCCACCAAGTAGTTGATCTCCGCCGTAGGCCCCCGGTGCGTTCCTCCGACGGGGCAGAGATCTATCCCATCGAGTGCACCTTGCGGTGAGAATCCCTTCCATCGATGCCATGGGAACAGGTTCTTCGAAAAGAGCCGATGAGGTCGGCTTCGAGGGTGACCTTGATCTCGTCGTATCTCTTCTTGAGCTCGTCTGCAGCTCCTCGTAGGTGACCGGCGTGCCGTCCGCCGCCATCTCGTATGTAGATGGCGATGTGGTTGATGTAGACGATCGTCCCACCGGGCGTGCGTAATGTGTTGATCGCCAAAACCCACCGGCGGGCAGCGGCCCGTCAACACAAGCAGAGCCGGGAAGAGCCTAGAGCTGCGGCTGGCCGAGACCCCTCCGAGCGACGGCCCGCAATGCTCTTCTCGGTCACACGCGGCGATGCGAAGTGCAGGGCGTGCCACCTGACCTATACCTGGTCGAAGGTGATGGGGATGCCTCGCTTAGTTCCTCGCATGGCATACACGTAAACATTAAATACGAGCCTCGATCGGCTCTCGGGTTATCTCGTGAATCGGCTCAAAGAGCCGATCCACCCATGATTCGTACGGGGTGCACGAATACTTGGTGATCCTGCTTGATCAAGATATAGCTAATGAGATCTACGACGATTTAGGGTTTTCACCGCATAATCGGATCATCCTACTCCAGGTTGGGCCTCGCGGCCACGCACGGTGCTCATAAGCCGATCCTAAACAAGGCCTAAAAACCAACATGGCGTTGATCCTCGGAACATCCTGTTTAGGACTTGCGAACGCCACCCTACGTGCCGCTGGATCCTCCCCCCCTTTGTAAGGCCTAACTATTGCAGATATTAAACTAATCCTTGCAGAACAAGGAGCAATCGTAACGGATCAGATCTACTAGATGATGAACAAGCAGGGTGCCGCCCCCACACTTGAGATAGGCGTGAGGGCGGCTAGACATGCAAGGGCTGCACTACGTAAGCATGTTATACGAAGAGCTATGCTAACCCTAACACATCTATGATAACTACGTTGCTCGCCATCAAAGACGCTTCAGTACGAGCAACGCATGAACAACGTGGAGCTTGTGCTGCCTAGATCGCAAGATGCGATCTAGGCAGCATGTCGCTTACCTGATTGAAACCCTCGAGATGAAGGAGTTGGCGATGCGCCGAGATTGGTTTGTTTTGGGTTGAACGTGAGTTGTTGTTTATTCCATAAACCCTAGATACATATTTATAGTCCAGGGGACTTTCTAATTCGGACGTGCACCTAACCGTGCACGAGTAAAACTCTAACTTTCAATCTAAGATGCGATCTACTATATTACAGATACATGGGCAATTCAGCCCAACTTCGTGCAAGGCCGCTTCAGAGATCTTCCACGTGTAGTCTTCCAAGCCCATCTCTCTTACGGCCCACCTCTGGATTTGTCCAAAATCTGGTGATAACACCTCCATGTACTATAAAACTTTCTTTTCTTGGATTTTTTTTGGCACCTCATATTTGGTCACTTACCTTTTTCTTTCGATCCCCTACCGCCTCTCAAACGGTGAGACCGCTGCTGCTAAATGGGACCCGCATGTCATCCTCTATGTACTATAAAACTTTCTTTTCTAGGATTTTTTTGGAACCTCATATTTGGTCACTTGCCTTTTTCTTTCGATCCCGTGCAGCCTCTCAAACGGTGATACCGCTGCTGCTAAATGGGACCCGCATGCCATCCTTTATGTACAATCAAGTTTCTTTTCTTGAATTATTTTTGGCTCGTGATATTTGGTCACTTGCATTTTTCTTTCGATCTCATGCCACGTTGAGGACCCTACAGGCTCATGGGACCCGCATGTCATCCTCTATGTACTATAAAACTTTCTTTTCTTGGATTCTTTTTGGCACCTCATATTTGGTCACTTGCCTTTTTCTTTCGATCCCCTGCCGCTACTCAAACGGTGATACCGCTGCTGCTAATTGGGACCCGCATGTCATCCTCTATGTACAATCAACTTTCTTTTCTTGAATTATTTTTGGCTCCTGATATTTGGTCACTTGCATTTTTCTTTCGATCTCATGCCACGTTGAGGACCCTGCAGGCTCATGGGACCCGCATGTCATCCTCTATGTACTATAAAACTTTCTTTTCTTGGATTCTTTTTGGCACCTCATATTTGGTCACTTGCCTTTTTCTTTCGATCCCCTGCCGCCTCTCAAACGGTGATACCGCTGCTGCTAAATGGGACCCGCATGTCATCCTCTATGTACACTCAAGTTTCTTTTCTTGAATTATTTTGGGCTCCTGATATTTGGTCACTTGCCTTTTTCTTTCGATCTCATGCCACGTTTGAAACGTTGAGGAACCTGCTGGCTCATGGGACCCGCATGTCATCCTCTATGTGCTATAAAAGTTTAGTTTCTTGGGTTTTTTTTCACCCTCTGATTTTTGGCTATTTCCTTTTCCTTTTGATCCCCTGCCGCCTTGGAAACGTTGAGTAAGCTGCTGACTCATGGGACCCGCATGTCATCCTCTATGTACAATCAACTTTCTTTTTTCTTTTGATCTCAAGCCGCATTTGAAATGTTGAGACCGCTGCTGCTAATTGGGACCCGCATGTCATCCTCTATGTACAATAAAGTTTCTTTTCTTGGATTATCTTTGGCTCCTGATATTTTGCCACTTGCCTTTTTCTTTCGATCTCATGCCGCCTTTGAAATGTTGAGTAAGCTGCTAGCTCATGGGTCCCGCATGTCATCCTCTACGAACAATAAAAGTTTCCTTTCTTGGAGTTATTTTTGACCCCTAATTTCTGGCTATTTGCCTTTTTCTTTTGATCTCCTGCCCCCTTTGAAACGATGAGGACGCTGTTGGCAGGTCGGTCCCACATGTCATCCTCTGTGAACAATAAAAGTTTCCTTTGATGGATTTATTTTGAACCCTTAATTAATTTCTAGATATTTCCTTTTTTTTCCTTTGATCCCCTGCCGCCTTGGAATCGTTGAGGATGCCGCCGCCTCATGGGTCCCGCATGTCATCCTCTCGTAACGGTAAATGTTTCTTTTATTGGATTTTGTTTACCAAATGATTTTTGGCTTATATTTTATTTCGATCTCCTCGCCGCCTTTAAAACGTTGAGGACGCCGCTGGCTCATGGGTCCCACATGTCACCTCTATGAACAATAAACGCCGAGGATGGTGTCGCCTCATGGGTCCCGCATGTCATCCTCTTTGAACGAAATGTTTCTTTTCTTGGATTTTTTACCAACATATTTTTGGTTTATTTTTTCTTTCCATCCCCTGCCGCCTTTAAAACGTTGACGACGCTGCTGGCTCATGGGTCCCCGATGTCAGCCTCCCCGTACAAGAAACATGTGATATCTTGATTATTTTGCAGACAATAAACAGTGTATTGCGCTCTGAGCTATTTCAAACGGATAAATTAAATCTTTATTTTTACATAAACAAACTTATATGTTGAATCTCCTTGTTTTTTTGTTTTTGCGAAGCATAGGACTTTCCTGTTTTTTTAGAAAATTCCGAACTTTCCTGTTTTGGAGTGGGCTGAAATTGTTCGAGTCAAAAGGCCAAGCAGGATAGTTCGAAGGCCCAGATGTCTAGATGCAGCCCAATTAAAATCTTTCTTCTTCGATTTTTTTCACCCCCTGATTTCTGGCTACTTCATTTTTCTTTTGGTCCTGTGCCGCCTTGGAAATGTTGAGACCGCTGCTGCAAAATGGGACCCGCATGTCATCCTCTATGTACAATAAAATTTCTTTTCTTGGATTATTTTTGGCTCCTGATATTTGGTCACTTGCCTTTTTCTTTCGATCCCGTGCAGCCTCTCAAACGGTGATACCGCTGCTGCTAAATGGGACCCGCATGTCATCCTCTATGTACACTCAAGTTGCTTTTCTTGAATTATTTTTGGCTCCTGATATTTGGTCACTTGCCTTTTTCTTTCGATCTCATGCCACGTTTGAAACGTTGAGGAACCTGCTGGCTCATGGGACCCGCATGTCATCCTCTATGTGCTATAAAAGTTTATTTTCTTGGGTTTTTTTTCACCCTCTGATTTTTGGCTATTTCCTTTTCCTTTTGATCCTCGCCGCCTTTGAATCGTTGAGTAAGCTGCTGACTCATGGGACCCGCATGTCATCCTCTATGTACAATCAACTTTCTTTTCTTTTGATCTCAAGCCGCATTTGAAACGTTGAGACCGCTGCTGCTAATTGGGACCCGCATGTCATCCTCTATGTACAATAAAGTTTCTTTTCTTGGATTATCTTTGGCTCCTGATATTTTGCCACTTGCCTTTTTCTTTCGATCTCATGCCGCCTTTGAAATGTTGAGTAAGCTGCTGGCTCGTGGGTCCCGCATGTCATCCTCTACGAACAATAAAAGTTTCCTTTCTTGGAGTTATTTTTGACCCCTAATTTCTGGCTATTTGCCTTTTTCTTTTGATCTCCTGCCCCCTTTGAAACGATGAGGACGCTGTTGGCAGGTCGGTCCCACATGTCATCCTCTGTGAACAATAAAAGTTTCCTTTGATGGATTTATTTTGAACCCCTAATTAATTTCTGGATATTTCCTTTTTTTCCTTTGATCCCCTGTCGCCTTGGAACCGTTGAGGATGCTGCTGCCTCATGGGTCCCGCATGTCATCCTCTCAGAACGGTAAATGTTTCTTTTATTGGATTTTGTTTACCAAATGATTTTTGGCTTATATTTCATTTCGATCTCCTGCCGCCTTTAAAACGTTGAGGACGCTGCTGGCTCACGAGTCCCACATGTCAGCCTCTATGAACAATAAACGCTGAGGATGCTGCTGCCTCATGGGTCCCGCATGTCATCCTCTTAGAACGAAATGTTTCTTTTCTTGGATTTTTTACCAACATATTTTTGGTTTATTTTTTCTTTCCATCCCCTGCCGCCTTTAAAACGTTGACGACGCTGCTGGCTCATGGGTCCCCGATGTCAGTCTCCCCGTACAAGAAACATGTGATATCTTGATTATTTTGCAGACAATAAACAGTGTATTGCGCTCTGAGCTATTTCAAACGGATAAATTAAATCTTTATTTTTACATAAACAAACTTATATGTTGAATCTCCTTGTTTTTTTGTTTTTGTGAAGCATAGGCCTTTCCTATTTTTTTAGAAAATTCTGAACTTTCCTGTTTTGGAGTGGGCTGAAATTGTACGAGTCAAAAGGCCAAGCAGGATAGTTCGAAGGCCCAGATGTCCAGATGCAGCCCAATTGAGATCTTTCTTCTTCGATTTTTTTCACCCCCTGATTTCTGGCTACTTCATTTTTCTTTTGTTCATGTGCCGCCTTGGAAACGTTGAGACCGCTGCTGCAAAATGGGACTCGCATGTCATCCTCTATGTACAATAAAATTTCTTTTCTTGGATTATTTTTGGCTCCTGATATTTGGTCACTTGCCTTTTTCTTTCGATCCCGTGCAGCCTCTCAAACGGTGATACCGCTGCTGCAAAATGGGACCCACATGTCATCCTCTATGTACAATCAAGTTTCTTTTCTTGAATATTTTTGGTTCCTGATATTTGGTCACTTGCCTTTTTCTTGCGATCTCATGCCACGTTTGAAACGTTGAGGAACCTGCAGGCTCATGGGAACCGCATGTCATCCTCTATGTACTATAAAAATTTCTTTTCTTGGATTATTTTTGGCTCCTGATATTTGGTCACTTGCCTTTTTCTTTCGATCCCCTACCGCCTCTCATACGGTGATACCGCTGCTGCTAAATGGGACCCGCATGTCATCCTCAATGTACAATCAAGTTTCTTTTCTTGAATTATTTTTGGATCCTGATATTTGGTCACTTGCCTTTTTCTTTCGATCTCATGCCACGTTTGAAACGTTGAGTAAGTTGCGGACTCATGGGACCCGCATGCCATCCTAATTTCTGGAGTTTTTTTACCCCCTCATTTCTGGCTACTCTTTTTCTTTTGATCTCAAGCCGCATTTGAAACGTTGACACCGCTGCTGCAAAATGGGACCCGCATGTCATCTTTTATGTACAATAAAGTTTATTTTCTTGGATTATTTTTGGCTCCTGATATTTGGTCTATTGTCTTTTTCTTTCGATCTCATGCCGCCTTTGAAACGCTGAGGAAGCTGCTAGCGCATGGGTCCCGCATGTCATCCTCTATGAACAATAAAAGTTTCCTTTCTTGGAGTTATTTTTTACCGCTAATTTCTGGCTACTTCCTTTTTCTTTTGATCCCCTGCCGCCTTGGAAACGTTGAGTAAGCTGCTGACACAAGGGGCCCGCATGTCATCCTCTATGTACAATCAACTTGCAAGATCTTGGAGCGAAAGAGCTTGTATAAGTGGGACCCATATGCCATCCTCTATGTACAATAAAAGTTTCTTTTCTTGGATTATTTTTTGCTCCTGATATTTGGTCACTTTCCTTTTTCTTTCGATCTCATGCCGCCTCTGAAAAGTTGAGTAAGGTGCTGGCTCATGGGACCCGCATGTCATCCTCTATGTACAATAAAGTTTCTTTTCTTAGATTTTTTTACCCCCTGATTTTTGGTCACTTGCCTTTTTCTTTCGATCATATGCCGCCTTTGAAATTGAGGTCGCAGGTGGCTCAAGGGTCCCACATGTCAGCATCTATGAACAATAAACCATTCCTTTGTTGGATTTATTTTTTACCCCTAATTTCTGGCTATTTGCCTTTTTCTTTTGATCCCCTGCCCCCTTTGAAACGCTGCTGGCAGGTCGGTCCCACATGTCATCCTCTATGAAGAATAAAAGTTTCCTTTTTTGGATTTATTTTTGACCCCTAATTTCTGGCTATTAGCCTTTTTCTTCTGATCCCTGCCTACTTCGAAATGATGAGGATGTCACTGCAGATCGGTCCCACATGTCAGCCTCTATGAACTATAAATGTTTCCTTTCTAGGATTTATTTTTTACCCCTATTTTCGGGCTACTTGCCTTTTTCTTTGAAACGTTGAGGACGCTACTGTCTCATGGGTCCCATATGGCATCCTCTCTGAACGATAAACCTTCGTTTCTTGTTAACGACAGGTTTATCAGTATTATTTTTGCAGACTAATACAAGCTCTTTCGCTCCAAGATCTTGCAAGTTGATAGATTAAATCATGGAATTATCAGGATATGTTTTAAATTTCAAATCCACTTTATGAATTTTTAAAAATACCGTTATCCATGTGGCTATGGAGCGATCAAGGATTTTCATATTGTGCATGAGCAGTTTCAAAAATTGGAACCCAATAATTCAAATTAAATAAAAACAACTTGTATGTAGAATCTCCGTGTTTTTGTTGCCAATCATAGGATCTGTGTTTCATTAGAAAAGGGCCGAAATTGCATGAGCAGAAAGGCCCATTTGTGGTTATTGGGCTTCGACAGCCGGAGCAAGTAGACCGATAACAATTACCATGTAGATGTTCGTTGGCAACCCAAAAGTGAAATATTGGGCCCAACAGGGTAAGGTTGAACAGTACTTTTTCTATTGGGAAGGTGGTACATGGGGTTATCCTGGAAAAAAAATGGAACATGGGTTACTGAAGGTTGCCCATTTGTGCCCAATATGTTTGTCAGCAGGAGCTTTACCTTCCGCCGCCGCCGCCATGGTCGAGCTAGCGGTACGGCGACGTCTCGAGCTCGGGGTAGCGCAGCGTCAGCGCGCGCGCCAAATTAAGGTACCTATTAAGCGGAGATACGTACCGGCGACGAGCACATCGGCCTCGCGACGGCACCTACGATAGGCTCGGCTGGCCTTGGGGCATTTACCCCTAGCCTCTTCCATGCTCAAGTTTTAGAAATGTTTCTGACTCTGTTCAACACTGGATCAAATTTGTCAACATGACCATTTTTATGGAGTAGCAATGAGTTGAATCTCTCAAAACTCTTTAAGTTCTGCAATATAACGACTAATTGGGACTACCTTGTACAAAATGATTACATATCCTTATTTTGGAAGCAAGCAATCACACACTTATAGTTTGCTAGTCAGCTGCACGTAACGTTAAAAATTGGCAATTATAATGAATAAACCTGTAATCTTCACTTAAAATGCATTAAGGAGCATCAAATTTGACGAATCAAACCATGCCTTACTGAAAATTGACATGTCTTTCTCATGCAGAAATTAAAATTATCCATGCATGTGCGTTTATACAGGTTAAGTTTTGCACGTATTATTTTTTGTACTAACTTTTCTGACTACCTTCAAAGCTCCAATCCTTCTTCATCATCTTTGTTGTACCGCACTGATGCAAGTGAATGCGAGCTGCTCGCCAGACGCGACTTCGTGTCCGATATGTGTGATATGCCTTCTCCATCTAGTGCTAGTTACGCCTCTGTGCTAATTAATTCTATCCCAGTGCCTACATCCAGCACAAACCTCTGTCATTGCAGCTGTGACTCACCTCGACCATTGGAGCCCAATCACAAGAGCGAGCTCGATCAGTCGTCTCAACCAGAGAGGCATGTGTCTCATGGTTAGCTATCTACAACTTGCTGTCTTACTAAAACCGTGCCTATCATAGAGATCACCTCGCTGGTGTAGCAATGGCTGCAAGCAGTGGCGGACCTAGCAATTTTTCATCGCCTGGGCACAGCGCAAGCAAAGAAAATTTCACTTTGATCTACCAAGAATGACAAATATCACATATTTAAATAAATGCATTGAAATATAATCATATTGGAGACAATGGAGCATACCAATAATAATGTGCTAGTTAGGACTAGAAAAATTGTCCTTTCTGAATTTTCATGGCTTTGAAACTGTTTAGTAACAGTTACAGAGTATTACTCTTGGAAAAAAAACAATTACAAAGTATGAATGGACCGATCGATGCCACTTCCGTCTGTTTTCCTGAATGTGGGCAGCGGCCAAGTATTGAGTATGAATGGAAATGGGTCAAGTTATATACTTTTAAGAAACAACCGGCCAGGCCCAAGATGCCCAGTTAAACTGATTCTACTATTTATCAGCTCATTCTGGACGTTCCAGCTTGATAGGTCTCTAGGGAACCTCACCGAAATACATGTACGCGGCTGCGACGAGCCCGGGCACGTGCCCGGGGTGCCCAGACGGTAAGTCCGCCGTGGCTGCAAGTAGCTGCTATGGGGATAAGGAAGAAAAGATTTAAAAAATGGGGTGGGGCCAACAAGCAGGAAAACTATCTATAGCTTTATGGATGTTTCTGGAATTGGGTAGAAAATAGTAGATGACACTGTACCAGCGAATCCCAGAGACCAAGGCCATTGGATGATGTCTAATGAACGGCAGAACTGTGTTCAAGAAAAAAACGGTAGAACAAAATAGGCGAAATTAGCTTGAATTTTGATAATAAATCTTGGGCATTTTCCCTCGAACATGATGTACTACTACTACTGTACTAAACTTTGGGTGGTCTCTGGACTAGTCTCCCTCGTCCACCAATTATTATTATTATATTATACTACTGCGGAAAGTTGAGGGGAGTCCCTAGTCCCGAGGACTTCGCCCACGTCCCCTGGCCTCATCCCAGAGATCTCACACCAACCACCTCACCGTCGACTAGCCGCCAGTCTACACCCCTCCGAAGAATCCCCAATGGTGGCGACGCCCCTACTAGAGCGCTCCTCACGCGAGCGCATCATCGAGTCTGGCCCACATGTCTTCCGTGCCTACCGTGTGTCGGCAAGCACGACCGACTTCTCCGTCGGCGAGCCGCCGGCCGTGGGCAAGGGCGAGGCGTCCCCGTACACTATGACATTGCACATCTTCTTCTCGAGGACGTACGAGCTCAGGAGGATGGCTGGCCCCCTCCCTGCCCCACTGGATGAGGACGATATCGCCACTACACCCTGCGAAGAGGTGGTGCTGGATCTTGGCTTGCCTCCGAGGGAGCTGCGTAGTGGGGGCTATGTCGTGCGAACTATGCGCGAGATTCTTGCCCGTGTATGGCTGCTCAAGAACCTGAACCTCACGGAGGAGGAGTGGGACATCATCATGCCTTACGATGTTATGCACCTGATGTGGCAGCAGGCGTGTCGTCGGGTCGGTGGCCTCCACTTCGACCTCACCCTTAGGGTGGACCACCGGCTCATCGTCAACTTGCCGGCGCTGCAAGACAGTTGGGTCCTAGTTGCGCCGGAGGACGGCTGATACGTCTCCGACGTATCGATAATTTCTTATGTTCCATGCCACATTATTGATGTTATCTACATGTTTTATGCACACTTTATGTCATATTCGTGCATTTTCTGGAACTAACCTATTAACAAGATGCCGAAGTGCCAGCTGCTATTTTCTGCTGTTTTTGGTTTCAGAAATCCTAGTAACGAAATATTCTCGGAATTGGACGAAATCAACGCCCAGGTTCCTATTTTCACCGGAAGCATCCAGAACACCCGAGAGCCGCCAGAGGGGGGCCACAGGGCCCCCAGATGATAGGGTGGCGCGGCCCACCCCCTGGCCGCGCGGCCCTATGGTGTCGTCGCCCCTTCGACCTTCTGACGCCGCCTCTTCGCCTATATAAAGGTCCCAGACCTAAAACCTCGATACGGAAAAGCCACGGTACGAGAAACCTTCCAGAGCCGCCGCCATCGCGAAGCCAAGATCTGGGGGACAGGAGTCTCTGTTCCGGCACGCCGCCGGGACGGGGAAGTGCCCCCGGAAGGCTTCTCCATCGACACCGCTGCCATCTCCACCGCCATCTTCATCACCGCTGCTGCTCCCATGAGGAGGGAGTAGTTCTCCATCGAGGCTCGGGGCTGTACCGGTAGCTATGTGGTTAATCTCTCTCCTATGTACTTCAATACAATGATCTCATGAGCTGCTTTACATGACTGAGATTCATATGAGTTTTGTATCACAATTCATCTATGTGCTACTCTAGTGATGTTATTAAAGTATTCTATTCCTCCTGCATGGTGTAAAGTGGACAGGGTGTGCATCATGTAGTACTTGGCGTAGTTTATGATCGTGATCTCTTGTAGATTGTGAAGTTAACTATTACTATGATGGTATTGATGTGATCTATTTGGTTATGTTGATCTATCTTGCACTCTAAGGTTATTTAAATATGAACATTGAATTGTGGAGCTTGTTAACTCCGGCATTGAGGGTTCGTGTAATCCTACGCAATGTGTTCATCATCCAACAAGAGTGTAGAGTATGCATTTATCTATTCTGTTATGTGATCAATGTTGAGAGTGTCCACTAGTGAAAGTGTAATCCCTAGGCCTTGTTCCTAAATACTGCTATCGCTGCTTGTTTACTGTTTTACTGCGTTACTACTGCTGCAATACTACCACCATCAACTACACGCCAGCAAGCTATTTTCTGGCACCGTTGCTACTACTTATTTATACCACCTGTATTTCACTATCTCTTCGCCGAACTAGTGCACCTATTAGGTGTGTTGGGGACACAAGAGACTTCTTGCTTTGTGGTTGCAGGGTTGCATGAGAGGGATATCTTTGACCTCTTCCTCCCTGAGTTCGATAAACCTTGGGTGATCCACTTAAGGGAAAACTTTCTGCTGTTCTACAAACCTCTGCTCTTGGAGGCCCAACACTGTCTACAGGAAAAGGAGGGGGCGTAGACATCAAGCTATTTTCTGGCGCCGTTGCCGGGGAGGAAAGGTAAAAGGTACTCACACTCCGGATCTCGGCTACCAAGCTATTTTCACCATTGTAAGTACTCGAAGATATTTCCTTTAGATCCTGCAATTGCATCTTTTTGTTTCTTGTTTACACTAGTTTGGCATAATGGACAAGAATGAGCTTCTTATGCTATTTCCTGATTTAAAACATGGATTGTTTGATGCGAAAATTAAAAAACCTATGGAATCTTATTTGCATGCTGGTAGTAATATTAGTATGAACGCTTTGAACACCATTGTTGATAATGATATAGAAAGTTCTAAGCTTGGGGAAGCTAGTTTTCATGATCTTTTTAGTCCCCCAAGCATTGAGGAGAAAATTTACTTTGATGATACTTTGCCTCCCATATATGATGATTATAATGATAGTAGCCTTTTGGTACCACCTGTTATGGAGGATAAATTTGATTATGATTACAATATGCCTCCTATATTTGACGATGAGAATAATAATGATAGCTACTTTGTTGAATTTGCTCCCACTACAACTACTAAAATTGATTATGCTTATATGGAGAGTAATAATTTTATGCATGAGACTCATGATAAGAATGCTTTATGTGATAGTTATATTGTTGAGTATGCTCATGTTGCTACTGAAAGTTATTATGAGAGAGGAAAATATGGTTGTAGAAATTTTCATGTTACTAAAATACCTCTCTATGTGCTGAAATTTTTGAAGCTACACTTGTTTTATCCTCTTATGCTTGTCACTTTGTTCTTCATGAATTCATTTGTGTACAAGATTCCTCTTCATAGGAAGCATGTTAGACTTAAATTTGTTTTGAATTTGCCTCTTGAAGCTCTCTTTTGCTTCGAATACTATTTCCTGCGAGTGGATCATTAAAACTGCTGAGCCCATCTTAATGGCTATAAAGAAAGAACTTCTTGGGAGATAACCCCTGTGTTATTTTGCTACAGTACTTTGTTTTATATTTGTGTCTTGGAAGTTGTTTACTACTGTAGCAACCTCTCCTTATCTTAGTTTTGTGTTTTGTTGTGCCAAGTGAAGCCTCTAATCGAAGGTTGATACTAGATTTGGATTTCTGCGCAGAAACAGATTTCTATCTGTCACGAATCTGGGCTGTTTTCTCTGTAGAAAAATCATAAAAATATGCCAATTTACGTGCGTGTTCCTCAGATATGTACGCAACTTTCATTAGTTTTGAGTTTTCTGATCTGAGCAACAGAAGTATTTATTAAAAATTCGTCTTTACGGACTGTTCTGTTTTGACAGATTCTGCCTTTTATTTCGCATTGCTTCTTTCGCTGTGTTGGGTGGATTTCTTTGTTCCATTACCTTCCAGTAGCTTTGAGCAATGTCCATAAGTGTTAAGAATGATTGTGTCACCTCTGAACATGTGAGTTTTTGATTATGTACTAACCCCTCTAATGAAGTTTATGAGAAGTTTGGTGTGAAGGAAGTTTTCAAGGGTCAAAAGAGGAGGATGATATACTATGATCAAGAAGAGTGAAAGCTCTAAGCTTGGGGATGCCCCGGTGGTTCACCCCTGCATATATCAAGAAGACTCAAGCGTCTAAGCTTGGGGATGCCCAAGGCATCCCCTTCTTCATCGACAAATTATCAGGTTCCTTCTCTTGAAACTATATTTTTATTCGGTCACATCTTATGTGCTTTACTTGGAGCGTCTGTGTGCTTTTGTTTTTGTTTTTGTTTGAATAAATGCTTGTGTGGGAGAGAGACACGCTCCACTGGTTCATATGAACACATGTGTTCTTAGCTTTTAGTATTCATGGCGAAGTTTCTTCTTCGTTAAATTGTTATATGGTTGGAATTGGAAAATGCTACATGTAGTAATTTGCTAAAATGTCTTGGATAATGTGATACTTGGCAATTGTTGTGCTCATGTTTAAGCTCTTGCATCATATACTTTGCACCCATTAATGAAGAAATACATAGAGCATGCTAAAATTTGGTTTGCATATTTGGTTTCTCTAAGGTCTAGATAATTTCTAGTATTGAGTTTGAACAACAAGGAAGACGGTGTAGAGTCTTATAATGTTTACAATATGTCTTTTATGTGAGTTTTGCTGCACCGGTTCATCCTTGTGTTTGTTTCAAATAAGCCTTGCTAGCCTAAACCTTGTATCGAGAGGGAATACCTCTCATGCATCCAAAATACTTGAGCCAACCACTATGCCATTTGTGTCCACCATACCTACCTACTACATGGTATTTCTCCGCCATTCCAAAGTAAATTGCTTGAGTGCTACCTTTAAAATTCCATCATTCACCTTTGCAATATATAGCTCATGGGACAAATAGCTTAAAAACTATTGTGGTATTGAATATGTACTTATGCACTTTATCTCTTATTAAGTTGCTTGTTGTGCGATAACCATGTTTCTGGGGACGCCATCAACTATTCTTTGTTGAATATCATGTGAGTTGCTATGCATGTTCGTCTTGTCTGAAGTAAGAGAGATCTACCACCTTATGGTTAAGCATGCATATTGTTAGAGAAGAACATTGGGCCGCTAACTAAAGCCATGATTCATGGTGGAAGTTTCAGTTTTGGACATATATCCTCAATCTCATATGAGAAAATTATTAATTGTTGTTACATGCTTATGCATAAAAGAGGAGTCCATTATCTGTTGTCTATGTTGTCCCGGTATGGATGTCTAAGTTGAGAATAATCAATAGCGAGAAATCCAATGCGAGCTTTCTCCTTAGACCTTTGTACAGGCGGCATAGAGGTACCCCTTTGTGACACTTGGTTAAAACATGTGCATTGCGATGATCCGGTAGTCCAAGCTAATTAGGACAAGGTGCGGGCACTATTAGTATACTATGCATGAGGCTTGCAACTTGTAAGATATAATTTACATGATACATATGCTTTATTACTACCGTTGACAAAATTGTTTCTTGTTTTCAAAATCAAAGCTCTAGCACAAATATAGCAATCGATGCTTTCCTCTTTGAAGGACCATTCTTTTACTTTCATTGTTGAGTCAGTTCACCTATTTCTCTCCACCTCAAGAAGCAAACACTTGTGTGAACTGTGCATTGATTCCTACATACTTGCATATTGCACTTATTATATTACTCTATGATGACAATATCCATGAGATATACATGTTACAAGTTGAAAGCAACCGCTGAAACTTAATCTTCTTTTGTGTTGCTTCAATGCCTTTACTTTGAATTATTGCTTTATGAGTTAACTCTTATGCAAGACTTATTGATGCTTGTCTTGAAGTACTATTCATGAAAAGTCTTTGCTTTATGATTCACTTGTTTACTCATGTCATATACATTGTTTTGATAGCTGCATTCACTACATATGCTTTACAAATAGTATGATCAAAGTTATGATGGCATGTCACTCCAGAAATTATCTTTGTTATCGTTTTACCTGCTCGGGACGAGCAGAACTAAGCTTGGGGATGCTGATACGTCTCCGACGTATCGATAATTTCTTATGTTCCATGCCACATTATTGATGTTATCTACATGTTTTATGCACACTTTATGTCATATTCGTGCATTTTCTGGAACTAACCTATTAACAAGATGCCGAAGTGCCGATTCTTTGTTTTCTGCTGTTTTTGGTTTCGTAAATCCTAGTAACGAAATATTCTCGAATTGGACGAAATCAACGCCCAGTGTTCCTATTTTCACCGGAAGCATCCGTAACACCCGAGAGCCGCCGAGGGGGCCACAGGGCCCCCAGATGATAGGGTGGCGCGGCCCACCCCCTGGCCGCGCGGCCCTATGGTGTCGTCGCCCCTTCGACCTTCTGACGCCGCCTCTTCGCCTATATAAAGGTCCCAGACCTAAAACCTCGATACGGAAAAGCCACGGTACGAGAAACCTTCCAGAGCCGCCGCCATCGCGAAGCCAAGATCTGGGGGACAGGAGTCTCTCTTCCGGCACGCCGCCGGGACGGGGAAGTGCCCCCGGAAGGCTTCTCCATCGACACCGCTGCCATCTCCACCGCCATCTTCATCACCGCTGCTGCTCCCATGAGGAGGGAGTAGTTCTCCATCGAGGCTCGGGGCTGTACCGGTAGCTATGTGGTTAATCTCTCTCCTATGTACTTCAATACAATGATCTCATGAGCTGCTTTACATGATTGAGATTCATATGAGTTTTGTATCACAATTCATCTATGTGCTACTCTAGTGATGTTATTAAAGTATTCTATTCCTCCTGCATGGTGTAAAGTGGACAGGGTGTGCATCATGTAGTACTTGGCGTAGTTTATGATCGTGATCTCTTGTAGATTGTGAAGTTAACTATTACTATGATGGTATTGATGTGATCTATTTGGTTATGTTGATCTATCTTGCACTCTAAGGTTATTTAAATATGAACATTGAATTGTGGAGCTTGTTAACTCCGGCATTGAGGGTTCGTGTAATCCTACGCAATGTGTTCATCATCCAACAAGAGTGTAGAGTATGCATTTATCTATTCTGTTATGTGATCAATGTTGAGAGTGTCCACTAGTGAAAGTGTAATCCCTAGGCCTTGTTCCTAAATACTGCTATCGCTGCTTGTTTACTGTTTTACTGCGTTACTACTGCTGCAATACTACCACCATCAACTACACGCCAGCAAGCTATTTTCTGGCACCGTTGCTACTACTTATTTATACCACCTGTATTTCACTATCTCTTCGCCGAACTAGTGCACCTATTAGGTGTGTTGGGGACACAAGAGACTTCTTGCTTTGTGGTTGCAGGGTTGCATGAGAGGGATATCTTTGACCTCTTCCTCCCTGAGTTCGATAAACCTTGGGTGATCCACTTAAGGGAAAACTTGCTGCTGTTCTACAAACCTCTGCTCTTGGAGGCCCAACACTGTCTACAGGAAAAGGAGGGGGCGTAGACATCAACGGCCACTGCATCATATGCATGCAGGGGCTGTCGCGGCGCACAACGGTGCGTCTCCGGGGATGCAAACACCCGTTCCATAGGAAGTGCATCTTCTCCTGGTTTGTAACGAACGCCAGCTGCCCTATCTGCCGTGATAAAGTGCTGACCCATCTTATTTTCGATTTGTAGCATAGTATGAATAAAAACCCTGTATGATAGGGATGCCATGCCAACTTGAATCGTATGTCAAGAGAAATTCTATTTGATTGTGGTTATAAGATATTTTGCATTAGTTTGATCTATTATCATTCTATTTTCCTATGGGATATGACCCTATGAATCAAACAGCCTGGGATTACTTCCACACAATTAAGTTTGACCAACTTTTAGGAGGACAACAAACATAAATAATTAGTCATCATGGGATTACAATCCAACAGATAATTGTCTTCAGGACTCATACATTTTCCAAATAGAAAAATCAAAACAAATCATGGTTCTTCATCTCACAGCATGATACAGAGACAAGAATCTAATCATCATCATCATCATCACCTCCGTCTTCATTCTGATATTCATGCATGGTCTCATCCTGCTCGTCGTGTCCATTCTCCTCCTGAGATTCACCAGGTAGCTTCAGTTTATCCATCTCTTTGTCGACTATACTAACCTCAACAGTGAAATCTACTTCTCCATCATGTGCAGGGATACATGTATCCAACGAGGTTTCATCAATGTCAGCAACTTTAGTTTGCCTAGAACCAGCGAAATCATCTTGCTGGGCACCAATTATTGGATCCGCATTCTCATCCAAATCATATATATTCCTTGCCACAAACTTTTGCACATACTGCCATCCTTTTCTAGATCTATCTTCCAAGAAAAGTACCTTGGCCGCTTGAGGTACCAAAATATAAGGATCATCCTTGTACCACTGAGCAGTAGTATTGACTGATATGAAATACCCATCATTTCTGGCACCTTTGCCCTTGTTTGGATCTTGGTTGTACCAGTAACACTTAAATAGAACCACAGATCGGACAGTAACCTTATCACTATAGAACAACTGAATAACCTCTTCTATGTGACCATAATGGTCAAATGACTCTGATCTCTTCTTTCTGGTTGTCAAGTGATCTCCACTGGTTGTGATGCCACTATTTCGTGTCTTCAAATGTTGTTCACGCTCATAGGAGCTGTAATGGACACCATTGGCATTGCAAGCTGCAGCTGCCAACACCCTCTTATCTGGACCACGTGATAGGACAAGGAGATCAGCACTAACAGCGCCTGGATTCTCCGCATGGAGTTTCGAGATCTACGATTACAAAATAGACAAGAGGTCATCTCATGTGAAAACACATAGAGAAGTCAGAGTGCAATTGAACATCTTACATGTTTCTCAAACCAGTCCTGAAACCCACTCCCACGTGCCGATAGCTTTCCATTCGTTTCCATGTACAACCTGCAAAACATAGCCAAGTCAGCTGAATATATTTCATTTTGATACAAGTTCATAGTATATGCGAGGAACTGAGGATTTCGTGTGCATAGTACTCACTTAACATATTCATCAGCCTCTGCAGCATTATTCAGCACATACCAAGACAGCTGTTCAAATTCAGACTGCTCTAATGTTTTTTCGGTCCTCTTTCCTATTAGCTCAACACCATGATTAAAAACAGATCCTCCAACTTCCAAAATTCTGCGACCCCGGTTGAATCTGGTCTCAATATCAGGAATATATCTTGATGCAAATGTATATGCTTCAGCAGCAATATACGCCACTGCAATGCAAGCCTCCGGTCTAGCTTTGTTCCTAACTGTATTCTTGAAAGTGCACAGTCGACGTTCTATAGGGTACATCCATCCATACTGTACCAGACCTCTTAAAAGTGCCTCATCAGGTAGATGAACAGCCAAATGCACCATCACATCAAAGAACGCTGGAGGATATATCAGCTCCATCTTGCACAGGATTACTGCTATGTCCACCTTAAGACGTTTTACAACAGCTCTGCTTAGAGTTTTACTACATATTTCCCTAAAGAACCTTCCCAACTCTGCAATCACGTTGTACATATTTGGCTTCACTAAATCTTTAATGCCAATAGCTAAAAGCCTTTGCAGCAGGATGTGACAATCGTGAGTTTTCAACCCTTGGAGCTTGTTTCCTTCAGCATTGAGACAATTTGCAATGTTGGAAGCAAATCCGAACGGGAACATCACACCTCGGAGGTACTCACAAAATAATCTCCTTTTAGGCATCGGCAATGTGAATTCCGCGCCTTGAAACTTATAATGTTTTTCCTTGCCTTTGTTCACTTTGTCATTACGATCCAGTTGCAAGTGCCTGTTAACATTCAATGTTGCACAATCAATCCTAGCATTTGAGCTATCTTTTGTCTTGGATGGAATGTTGAGTAATGTGCCGACAATGCTGTCACATATATTTTTCTCCATGTGCATGATATCAATATTATGCCGAAGCTTCTTACCAGCCCAATACGGCAAGTCCCAAAGAGTGGCCCTGCGCTTATAAAATATTCTCGGTCTATCATTTTCCATTTCCTTCCTCTTGGTACATGCTGCTATTTCACCTCCCATCTTCCTTTTGGTAGCTGCTAGACTCAGTTCATCTCCTCTCTTCTTCCTTTTTCTACCTGCTACTACTGCTGCTGCATCTTCTGTATTCTTCTCTGCTGTACCTGCTGTGGCGGCTGGTGGTTTTCCTGGTTTAACATTTCTGACCGCTTCTAGGTGCGCCTCCAACTCGTGACTCGTAAAGTGCTGCGGTTCAGTCTTTGAACAGGCCTGATCACCAATAAATTGCAATTTTTTATTATTTTTTCGGAAACTGTGACCTATTGGAAGGAAACGGCGATGGCGCATATAGCATATCTTGTTTATTATCCTCACCGCCACCTGATTCGTATCACAGTGAACACATGCATTATAACCTGATGTTACTCTGCCTGACATAGTGCCCAAAGCTGGATAATCATGGGTGCAATACAGTACAACAGCACGTAATAGAAAATTTTGTTCTTTAGGTTGACACACATCCTGTGTAGGGACACCCTTCCATAATGTTTGCAAGTCTCTAATAAGAGGCTGCATGAACACATCAAAATCCTTCCCAGGAGATTTGGGACCTGGGATGAGTAAGGCCATCATACAGTTCGACTGATCGGTGCATGTCCATGGAGCCTGGTTGTATGGTGTAACTAGTACTGGCCACATGCTATACGAGTTGCTCATGTTGCCAAATGGGTTGAATCCATCTGTAGCAAGGCCAAGTCTCAGGTTCCTTGGATCTCGCAGAAAACTGGATGATCCAGGTCGAATTGCTTCCATTCATCGCCATCGCAGGATGCCTCGAAATCGTGGTCGGGCGTGAGAATCTCTTTGTGCCATCTTGTTTCCCGAGATGTTTGTTCTGAAGCAAACAACCTCTGCAATCTTTGTACAAGTGGAAAGTATCTCAGAACCTTCCAAGGAATCTTTTTCTTACCACCAGCTCCATCATGTTTCCATCTTGATTCCTTACATACTGGACATTCATCGAGGTCATTATACTCCATCCAAAACAAAGGTACGCTTATTTTTGCAAAAATCAATCTTCTCATATCCAAGTCCCAGTACCTTGATGTACTGCTTCACCTCATAAAAGGATTTTGGCAGTCCAGCCCCAGGGAGTGCATCACTGTATGTCTTCGCAACTGCATTGAAGGCTTTATTGGTTATCCCCTGGTATGACTTGTCATGAAGTAATTTCACAATTAATTCGAATATTGACCAAGCAGAACCAGGGGCCACTAAGCGCTTAGCATCTTCTATCAGGTCATGGAAAAGAGGCTTTTTGTGATAACCATGGGGCTGTTGGCTTGCATATGGATACAGATCCCGTAACAAATTAGCAGTAGCCTCATCCTGGACGAGATCTTCAGGCTGATAACCATCAGAATAAAGAGGATCAATAATCTTAGGCTGATCATAGTGTTCACCATGGTTAATCCACCTGATATATGTCTGGTCCATCCCATAAACGAATAAATGATCTGAGACTACATGTTGAGGCTTGGACCCAATATTCAAACATACGCGGCATGGACAAATCACTTCCTTTGTTGTGTCGCCGTGAGTAAAATCACTAACTTGCTTCAAGAAGTATTCAATACCACTCAAATATGTTGGTGTGTTTAATGAGTGAAATAATATCCAAGTTCTGTCCATCTGTTGAGGGAATAGATGGTCAAAGAAGCGATAAGCTATTTCAACAAACAGGTCACCTACGAATGTAAGCAAACATACCTGAGCAAACAGGTCGAATATAAAACTATAAATGCTACATTATTTGAGCCGATTTCAGCAAACGAACTGAGTGCAAAACTACGGCTACCTAGCGAACAGATTTTATTTTTGTATTTTTTTCTTTTTATTAATAAAAAGAGGGAAATATGTACAAAAATTGCTGGAGAGCAGCAACTAAAAGGATCATAGATCCCAAACAGCAAAATATATATATAATGTTCTACCCATGATATGATTTCCTCTTTGCCTTATGAACAAGGAGAGCAATTTCATCCTTGAATCTCTTGTGCCATCTGTAAATGCTTGGGGGGGGGGGGGAACAGATATATCGAAAGCAATACAATACCAACACATTCTTTCTTCTTTTTTGCCGTAATTCCGCCGATCTATAAGCAGTGCAAAGAAGTCAAAAGTAATAAGATTACAAACAGGTCCATAGACCACCAAGGCCGTACCTGAGAATACGGAGGGCCTGAGCAAAACAAGAAATAGAGGACCTCAACATGATCATTGGCAACTAAAATGATTTTATATATACTACTCACTCCATTTCAATAAACAATGCACCCTTGTTTTTCGTTTTTTATCTTCGAAAAAATATTAATCTATATCTCTCTATTTAAAAATGATGTTTCAATTTTATGTAGATATACATGTATTTAGATGAGTTTAGTTTGCAGATACATGCAAGTTTTGATGAAGTTGAAACATATTTTTCAGGATGAAGTATATAAAAAAAATTGATATAAAACTGGTATCATTAGAAAGTATTTTCCATCACGGTTCTAACAATGCTGCTTATGTATTATATGATCGTGATATTGTTGTCCTATTTATTTGGTTCACATTGAAATGTGGTAAAATAAATTAAAAGAAGTGCATCGTGTGAAAAAGCAATCTAAGAAATCAAAAGTGCTAATTGTTAGTCGAAACATGACATCTTTCAAAAATGAATCTTCAATTAGTACTTCATAAAAATCACTGAGACAAAATATTAATATTCATTGGAAGACTAACTGAATTAGCTGCACTCGCGATGAAAGAGAAAGAGAAGATACGGGTAAGAGCAAGTACAATAAGGTACAGTCTTTTGTTTGTTTGTTTGGGTTGCTCATCAAGCTTATCGCTCGATACAATAAGTTACAGTCAGCGGGAGTGGTGTTTTGGAACATGGGTGCATAGTGGGTGGTATCATGGAATACTATCATAGATATGCTATATCTATACTCCTATATAGTGTAGCAATTTTGATAGTTTGAATCCAAGCATCATAATGCAATCTCTACTGTTGATTGTGCACCATCGGACAGTCTAAAACATTGGGATTCGCAGCTACAGTAGCACCCATCATTCTCTACGTCATTCTAGAAACATCTATATATTTGTTCTAGCCAATTCACGCTCCCTCCATACGCGACGCTGCTGGTCACGGCCCGACAACAAAACTCACGGACGCCTATGCTCTCCATAGATCAGTCAGAGTTGAATGCGATGCATGCGAATGGTAGTCACGCTCAAACTTCAGTCAGAACCGAAAGTGTGGCGAGTAGGTCGGTAGCACTGCACGGACATGCAGTTGCATAAGTGCTGGTACGTTCCCTATAGGTGGCACTGGGCATGGATGGGAGGATAAATTATTGAAGATCTGAATTTTGGCAGCTAAAAAGAAATAAGTACAAAACCTAAGACGTGCAAAATTCAATAGTATATTCAAGAGCACATACATGGCAGAAAATTGCAATTCTGCATGAGAAATACAATTCAATGTTAGTAATACATAGTTTTCCCACATTTTACGATATGCTATTTTGAGTTGAAATTGTAATGACTGATTTTTAAAGTGCAAAGCACATGAAGCTGACTAGTTTATTATAGTGGAGTATTGAAAATGGCATAGAAGAGGATATTGCGAATTGAGAGTGGCATAAACACAACTTCAGTTTTTGTAATGGCATAAACACAACTTGTGAATTGAGGAGTGGCATAGAACCAATTAACCGTTGTTTCAATAACAGCCATCAAAAGCCGATCGAACGCACGAGGATGGATCCAAAATTTACCCATTTTTAGTTTCACAGGAAAATTTTAAACTTAAAATTCGTACTGCCTAGAAGTATTTGAAACAATAATCCGGTAAATCTTATATGTTGGGTTATGCATTCTGGGGGAGTTTCATCAGATTCAACCATATTGTTTATCAATAAACCTCATTTTATGTTTTACAACCAACTTTAAACTTAAAATTCGAACTGTCCAGAAAAAAGAATAACATTCCAGTAAATCTTATACTATATTTCTTCTGCATTCTGGGAAAGATTGGTCGGATTCAAAAAAATAGTTTGGGAATAAACATTGTTTTAGTCTGGACACGACTTATTGTAGAGTGATTTTTGGTTGGATACATTCATGTGCGTTCGATTGGCTTTGGATGGTTATAATTGAACCAAAGTCACCGCTGGACTTCGACACGAACGTCATCGGAGTTGCGTCAAAAGTCCAGCAATGACTTTGTCAAAATAACAGCCATCAAAAGCCGATCGAACGCACAGGAATGGATCCAACCAAAAATCACTCAACCGCTGGAATTTTGACCTGAAAGTCACTGAAGCTGTGTCCATACTTGCCCAACAGGTTGCATATGAATGTAAACCAACATATCTGAGCAAACAGGTCGTATAAAAAACTATATAACTAAATGCCACGTTATTCTTTGTCGAAAAAAAATGCCACGTTATTTGAGCCGATTTCAGCAAACCAACTGAGGTCTATTTTTTTAGGCTCGACAGTGGTTTCCTCGCTGTGTATTTTTCACTGTAATAAAAAGGAGGGAAAAGGTTACTGGAGAGCAGCAACTAAAAGGATCATAGATCCCAAACAGCAAAATCTAGCTAAAAAAGTTCTAACCATGATGATAAGCCATGATATGATTTCCTCTTTGCCTTACAAACAAGGAGAGCCATTTCATCCTTGAATCTCTTGCGTCTTCTGTAAATGCTTGGGGGCGAACAGATCAATCAAAAGCAATATAATACCAACAAATTTTTTCTTCTTTTTGGCCGTAAATCCACCGATGTATTAGCAGTGCAAAGAACCCAGAAGTAATAAGATTACAAACAGGTCCATAGAGGACTGGCACCAAGCGACGACTACAGACATTGGGCAATGGTGAGCAAGATAAAGGTACAAAGATTTAATGAATTCGAGCAAATAGGTAAAGCGGAAAACAATGTCAAACAAACACATCGAGAGGAAAACAATATCAACCGATCGATTCGAACGAACTAACGAACTTATAAGGGCTGGGCGATGGCGACTAACTTCGATTGAGCTATAATGAATCGTACTTGCCCAGGCCTGAAGATAGCATGCATACCGTGAGGATCTACCAGCTGACCGCGCCTGCCGGTGCGGCTGGAGAAGAACGGCGCCACCAGCAGTCGCCGGCTGACGCGGCTGATAGACAGCGTGGGGAAGTTTTGGTGCGCGGCCTGGTTCACCGAGGGTGTGTCTAGAGAAGAACAGCGCGCCGAAGAGGTGTCTAGAGAAGAACAAGGTGGGCTGGGTGCTGGGTTAAAGGCGAGCGTTCGAAATATTGGGCGCGCGTTCGAAAGTTTAGGTGCGCGAGGGAAGTGTCTGCTGGTGAAAATTTCCCCGTCCTCTACTTCTTCTTTTTTTTCTTTTGAGAACACAGTACAATGCAGACGCTCACAAACACGCACGTACAAACACCCCTATGAACGCACGCACGCACACCCTACCCCTATGAGCACCTCCGAGGGACTGAGCCGGCATATCTTGAGGTTGACGAAGTCACCACTGGCGCCTCCTCTTCTTTTTTGGGCTAATCTATTTATCTATAATATCTATCTATACCTCTATCTATCTACATGTTTTTTAATTTTTTTCTATTCTATACATGAGTTTTTGAATTTGAATTTTTTCACTCTGTCAGCCTTCCCGGCCAATGCTCATTTGAAGTAATTGAAGCCGTTGATTTGTAGCTTAAAGGTGCTATCTACCGCTCATCATACAAGGACTCTTCAGATCTAACGGCTGTGAATGCACGGATTCGTCACCCATGCTTCCCCTTGGACTGGCGATGCTGAAAGAAAGCCTGAAACACTGGAACCCTCTAGATACTTCGGGTACCTCACCGCTCCACATTATTAAACAGGCCTTTTCCGACATGGGAAGTCAAAAGTTGGGGGCTCCATCCAGTACATATGAATGCTCGCTAGCTGCATGGTCTAGAAGCAGACTAGAGTAAATCATCAATTCATCAAATCAATTGGTGTATATTTTTTTTAGGAGCTAAGACGCCGGCATGAACCATTTTCAAGCGTTTAAATTCCTCCTACCTGAAAAATGATTCTTTAGATTGACATCAACAAGAGAACTCTTTTAGAAAGAGTGAGAGAAAGGGAGATATGATTGCATACACTATTCTTAGAAGGGAAATCATGTACTTGTTCATGGAGAGATACAAGTATATCGACTATCTACACTACAATTTTGAAATAAAAGAAACAAAATTGCAAATGTCTATTCTAACTAGATATGTTGATATTTCTAAATAGTACCAAAGCAATACTTATTCTAAGCTGGGCACTCAACTTCTGAAATGCGCGAGTATTCGTAGGTCGATTTTTTTTCGTTTTTATTATTATTACTAGGCAGCACATGTGTTTGCCCGTCCAGTGAAACTCTTTCATTTCATTTTTCTTTTCCGCAAGGTCGGGAGTCGGAGGAAGAGGGATCACACGGGAGGAGACGAAGGGAGAGCAGTCACGGGGCCCCACTTATTTATGGTGTCTAGATTTTTTCGGGTGATGCCGATCAAGCAGTGGTTGTCTTGCGCAGGGGGTGCGAGCGAGCGAGGCCGAGAATGAGAGAGAGATTTTTTAGAGGGACAACCGAACGATCCTGAAGGACCCAGATTTTCCAATACGCATCGAGCACGCTTACGTAGGGTCACAAAATAAACAGGAAATTACGTCTAAATCCCTAAGATTTACATGGTAGACCCCAGGCTGAAGGCAAGAAATGCGATCGGGTCCTTAACAGCCACCGTCCGGATTGATCCTCGTCGGAGCCGGGCACGAACAACTTAGCGCGACCAAATCGGCATGGCTACAGAGCCTGCACACCATGGCCTCCGAGCTGAGCTAGAAACGCCCTGCCAAAACCGGCAGCCAACGGAGGTGGATAATTGGAGAGATGGAGAGAGAGAGAGTCTTGATGCCTCTCTCTTGACAAAGAAGATGGCTGGGAGTTTGCCTACCTAGCGTACCTGACTTGTGCTCACTGAAGTGTGGGACCTCACGCATGGGAACCACACGTAAGTGACAGACTTGTTGCTCTAATAACTCGGGTGATTATTATATTGTATTAGTACATAGTTTCCTATGGATCCTTCTTAGTCACTCCAAAATGAAGCTTTTGGGAGGTTTTTGAAATTTCCATGTTTGAAACCAAAAATGACTTCTCTTCATGCATGCTTGACTTCATAAGACAAAGTTTAGCTAGGGGTATGGGGTAGATACATGATTTTCCTGGTTTGAATATGTCTAGACCTTGTTTATCAACTTAATTGAATGCTTACTATATGACATAAGAAGACTATGTGCCTTGTTTTTTCATTTTTTTAATTTTTTTCTAAAATTTGTATACCCATTTGAATCTTGGTCAAATTCTAGGTTTCACCAAGATTTGAATAAGTTTAAAACATGAATATGAAAATGTAAGCATGTATGCTTCTTAGTCACTTCAAAATGAAGCTATTGGGAGGGTTTTTGAAATTTCCATGTTCGAAACCAAAAACCACATATCTTCATGCTTGACTTCGTGAAACAGAGTTTAGGGTTAGGGGGTAGATACATGATTTTTCTTTTTTGGATATGTCTAGACCTTGTTTATCAACTTAATTGAATGCTTACTATATGACATAATTACGAAGACTATGTGCCTTGGTTTTTCATGTATTTAAACAAGTTTAAAACATGAATATGAAAAATTAAGCATATATACTTCTTAGTCACTCCCAAATGTAGCTCTTGGGAGGGTTTTTGAAATTTCCATGCTTGAAACCAAAAACCACTTCTCTTCATGCTTGACTTTTTTTTTGAAAGGAATACGGTAGGGAAACCCCTACAGTGATTTTTTTAAAAAAATAATAAGAACCCAAATTTTCGCATCCCTGAAGATTTGAACCTGGGTGGCTGCATGGGTTGTACATCCACTTCCCTAACCAAGTGAGCTAGGCTCACTTCTTTTCATGCTTGACTTCATAAGACAATATTTATGGTTAGGGGGTAGATACATGATTTTTCTAGTTTGAATATGTCTAGACCTTGTTTATCAACTTAATTGAATGCTTACTATATGACATAAGAAGACTATGTGCATTGGTTTTTCATTTTATTGTTTTTTTTTTAATTTTATGCCCATTTGAATCTTGGTCGAATCCTAGGTTTGACCATGATTTAAACAAGTTTAAAACGTGAATATGAAAAATTAAGCATATATCCTTCTTATTCACTCCAAAATGAAGCTCTTGGGAGGGTTTTTGAAATTTCCATGTTTGAAACCAAAAACCACTTCTCTTCATGCATGCTTGACTTCATAAGACAAAGTTTAGGGTTAGGGGTAGATATATACATGATTTTCTGGTTTGAATATGTCTAGACCTTGTTTATCAACTTGAATGCTCTTACTGTATATATGACATAAGAATGCTATGTCCTTTGTTTTTTCATTCTTTTGATTTTTTTCTGAAATTTTATGCCCATTTGAATCTTTTGGTCAAATTCTAGGTTTGACCATGATTTAAACAAGTTTAAAACATGAAAATGAAAAGGGAAACCTCCATCCTTCTTAGTCACTCTAAAATCAACTTAATTGAATGCTTACTATATGACATAAAAAGACTATGTGCCTTGTTTTTCATTCATTTTGATTTATTTTGAATTTTTATGCCTATTTGAATCTTGGTAAAATCCTAGGTTTGACCAGTTTAAATCATGAATATGAAAAATTAAGCATCTACCCTTCTTAGTCACTCCAAAATGTAGCTCTTGGTGGGGTTTTAAAATTTCCATGTTTGAAACCAAAAACCACTTCTCTTCATGTGCATGCTTGACTTCATCATAAGACAGAGTTTAGGGTTAGGGGTAGATATATACATGATTTTTCTGGTTTGAATAAGTCTAGACCTTGTTTATCAACTTGAATGCTTACTATATATATGACATAAGAATGTTATGTCCTTTGTTTTTTCATTCTTTTGATTTTTTTCTGAAATTTTATGCCCATTTGAATCTTTTGGTCAAATCCTAGGTTTGACCAAGTTTTAAATAAGTTTAAAACATGAAAATGAAAAGGGAAGCCTGCATCCTTCTTAGTCACTCTAAAATCAACTTAATTGAGAATGCTTACTATATATGACATAAGAAGACTATATGTGCCTTGGTTTTTCATTTTTTGATTTTTTTTTAAATTCTTATGCCCATTTGAATCTTGGCCAAAACCTAGGTTTGACGATGGTTTAAACAAATTTAAATCACAAATATAAAAATTAAGCATCTATCCTTCTTATTAGTCACTCCAAAATGTAAATCTTGGGAGGGTTCTTGAAATTTGCATGTTTGGAACCAAAAACCAATTCACTTCATGCATGCTTGACTTCATAAGACTGAGTTTAGGGTTAGGGGTAGATATATACATGATTTTCTAGTCTGAATATGTATAGACCTTGTTTATCAACTTGAATGCTTACTATATATATGACATAAGAATGCTATGTCCTTTGTTTTTTCATTCTTTTGATTTTTTCGAAATTTTATGCCCATTTGAATCTTTTGGTCAAATCCTAGGTTTGACCAAGTTTTAAACAAGTTTAAAACATTAAAATGAAAAGGGAAGCCTGCATCCTTCTTAGTCACTCTAAAATCAACTTAATTGAGAATGCTTACTATATGACATAAGAAGACTATGTGCCTAGGTTTTTGATTTATTTTATTTTTAATGCCTATTTGTATCTTGGTCAAATCCTAGGTTTGACCATGATTTCAACAAGTTTAAAACATGAATATGAAAAATTAAGCATATATCCTTCTTAGTCACTCCAAAATGAAGCTTTTGGGAGGTTTTTGAAATTTCCATGTTTGAAACCAAAACGACTTCTCTTCATGCATGCTTGACTTCATAAGACAGAGTTTAGCTAGGGGTATGGGGTAGATACATGATTTTCCTGGTTTGAATATGTCTAGACCTTGTTTATCAACTTAATTGAATGCTTACTATATGACATAAGAAGACTATGTGCCTTGTTTTTCATTTTTTTATTTTTTTCTAAAATTTGTATACCCATTTGAATCTTGGTCAAATTCTAGGTTTTACCAAGATTTGAATAAGTTTAAAACATGAATATTAAAATGTAAGCATGTATGCTTCTTAGTCACTCCAAAATGAAGCTCTTGGGAGGGTTTTTGAAATTTCCATGTTCGAAACCAAAAACCACATATCTTCATGCTTGACTTCGTGAAACAGAGTTTAGGGTTAGGGGGAAGATACATGATTTTTCTTGTTTGAATATGTCTAGACCTTGTTTATCATCTTAATTGAATGCTTACTATATGACATAAGAAGACCTTGGTTTTTCATTTATTTTTTTTGAATTTTTATGCCCATTTGAATCTTGGTCAAATCCTAGGTTTAACCAAGATTTAAACAAGTTTAAGACATGAAAATGAAAAGGGAAGCCTGCATCCTTCTTAGTCACTCTAAAATGAATTTTTTAAGAGGTTTTTGAAATTTCCATGTTTAATTTGAAACCCAAAACCACTTCTCTTCATGATTGACTTCATAAGACAGAGTTTAGGGTTAGGGGTAGATACGTACATACATGATTTTTTCTGGTTTGAATATGTCTAAACATTTTGTTTATCAACTTTAATGCTTTACTATATGATCGACATAAGAATGCTATGTGCTTTGGTTTTTCATTCTTTTGATTTTTAATGAACTTTTATGCCCATTTGAATCTTGGTCAAATCCTAGGTTTGACAATGAGTTAAACAAGTTTAAAACATGAATATGAAAATTAAGCATCTATCCTTCTTAAGTCACTCCAAAATGTAACTCTTGGGAGGGTTTTTGAAATTTCCATGTTTGAAACCAAAAACCACTTCTCTTCATGCATGCTTGACTTCATAAGACAGAGTTTAGGGTTAGGGGTAGATATATACATGATTTTCTAGTCTGAATATGTCTAGACCTTGTTTATCAACTTGAATGCTTACTATATATATGACATAAGAATGCTATGTCCTTTGTTTTTTCATTGTTTTGATTTTTTCCTGAAATTTTATGCCCATTTGAATCTTTTGGTCAAATCCTAGGTTTGACCAAGTTTTAAATAAGTTTAAAACATGAAAATGAAAAGGGAAGCCTGCATCCTTCTTAGTCACTCTAAAATCAACTTAATTGAGAATGCTTACTATATATGACATAAGAAGACTATATGTGCCTTGGTTTTTCATTTTTTGATTTTTTTTTAAATTCTTATGCCCATTTGAATCTTGGCCAAAACCTAGGTTTGACCATGGTTTAAACAAATTTAAATCACGAATATAAAAATTAAGCATCTATCCTTCTTATTAGTCACTCCAAAATGTAAATCTTGGGAGGGTTCTTGAAATTTGCATGTTTGGAACCAAAAACCAATTCACTTCATGCATGCTTGACTTCATAAGACTGAGTTTAGGGTTAGGGGTAGATATATACATGATTTTCTAGTCTGAATATGTATAGACCTTGTTTATCAACTTGAATGCTTACTATATATATGACATAAGAATGCTAAGTCCTTTGTTTTTTCATTCTTTTGATTTTTTCGAAATTTTATGCCCATTTGAATCTTTTGGTCAAATCCTAGGTTTGACCAAGTTTTAAATAAGTTTAAAACATTAAAATGAAAAGGGAAGCCTGCATCCTTCTTAGTCACTCTAAAATCAACTTAATTGAGAATGCTTACTATATGACATAAGAAGACTATGTGCCTAGGTTTTTGATTTATTTTATTTTTAATGCCTATTTGTATCTTGGTCAAATCCTAGGTTTGACCATGATTTAAACAAGTTTAAAACATGAATATGAAAAATTAAGCATATATCCTTCTTAGACACTCCAAAATGAAGCTTTTGGGAGGTTTTTGAAATTTCCATGTTTGAAACCAAAACGACTTCTCTTCATGCATGCTTGACTTCATAAGACAGAGTTTAGCTAGGGGTATGGGGTAGATACATGATTTTCCTGGTTTGAATATGTCTAGACCTTGTTTATCAACTTAATTGAATGCTTACTATATGACATAAGAAGACTATGTGCCTTGTTTTTTCATTTTTTTATTTTTTTCTAAAATTTGTATACCCATTTGAATCTTGGTCAAATTCTAGGTTTTACCAAGATTTGAATAAGTTTAAAACATGAATATTAAAATGTAAGCATGTATGCTTCTTAGTCACTCCAAAATGAAGCTCTTGAGAGGGTTTTTGAAATTTCCATGTTCGAAACCAAAAACCACATATCTTCATGCTTGACTTCGTGAAACAGAGTTTAGGGTTAGGGGGAAGATACATGATTTTTCTTGTTTGAATATGTCTAGACCTTGTTTATCATCTTAATTGAATGCTTACTATATGACATAAGAAGACCTTGGTTTTTCATTTATTTTTTTTGAATTTTTATGCCCATTTGAATCTTGGTCAAATCCTAGGTTTAACCAAGATTTAAACAAGTTTAAGACATGAAAATGAAAAGGGAAGCCTGCATCCTTCTTAGTCACTCTAAAATGATTTTTTTAAGAGGTTTTTGAAATTTCCATGTTTAATTTGAAACCCAAAACCACTTCTCTTCATGATTGACTTCATAAGACAGAGTTTAGGGTTAGGGGTAGATACGTACATACATGATTTTTTCTGGTTTGAATATGTCTAAACATTTTGTTTATCAACTTTAATGCTTTACTATATGATCGACATAAGAATGCTATGTGCTTTGGTTTTTCATTCTTTTGATTTTTAATGAACTTTTATGCCCATTTGAATCTTGGTCAAATCCTAGGTTTGACAATGAGTTAAACAAGTTTAAAACATGAATATGAAAATTAAGCATCTATCCTTCTTAAGTCACTCCAAAATGTAACTCTTGGGAGGGTTTTTGAAATTTCCATGTTTGAAACCAAAAACCACTTCTCTTCATGCATGCTTGACTTCATAAGACAGAGTTTAGGGTTAGGGGTAGATATATACATGATTTTCTAGTCTGAATATGTCTAGACCTTGTTTATCAACTTGAATGCTTACTATATATATGACATAAGAATGCTATGTCCTTTGTTTTTTCATTGTTTTGATTTTTTCCTGAAATTTTATGCCCATTTGAATCTTTTGGTGAAATCCTAGGTTTGACCAAGTTTTAAATAAGTTTAAAACATGAAAATGAAAAGGGAAGCCTGCATCCTTCTTAGTCACTCTAAAATCAACTTAATTGAGAATGCTTACTATATATGACATAAGAAGACTATATGTGCCTTGGTTTTTCATTTTTTGATTTTTTTTTAAATTCTTATGCCCATTTGAATCTTGGCCAAAACCTAGGTTTGACCATGGTTTAAACAAATTTAAATCACGAATATAAAAATTAAGCATCTATCCTTCTTATTAGTCACTCCAAAATGTAAATCTTGGGAGGGTTCTTGAAATTTGCATGTTTGGAACCAAAAACCAATTCACTTCATGCATGCTTGACTTCATAAGACTGAGTTTAGGGTTAGGGGTAGATATATACATGATTTTCTAGTCTGAATATGTATAGACCTTGTTTATCAACTTGAATGCTTACTATATATATGACATAAGAATGCTATGTCCTTTGTTTTTTCATTCTTTTGATTTTTTTGAAATTTTATGCCCATTTGAATCTTTTGGTCAAATCCTAGGTTTGACCAAGTTTTAAACAAGTTTAAAACATTAAAATGAAAAGGGAAGCCTGCATCCTTCTTAGTCACTCTAAAATCAACTTAATTGAGAATGCTTACTATATGACATAAGAAGACTATGTGTTGTGGGTATACTTCATGGGTGTACCATCGACAGTGCCTAGATCCGGCAAGCCCGGGTGGCCCACAGATGGTGATGAGGCATGTGGCCCATCGGGCGGCCCAGTTGCTGTTGATCATGAAGGAAGAAGTCCAGCCCATGATCAGTAAGCCGGATCCGTACCGACATTAGGAGGAACCCGGATCCACGGAGGCCCATGAGGAACCCGGATCCAGTACGACGTATATGGAAGGCGGATCCGTGGCGTGCACGGCAAGATATTGTACCGTAGCTAGGCTATCTGTAATCCGGCTAGGACTCTCCATGTAAACCCTAGATCCGTGCGCCTTTATTAGCCGGATCCCGGGAGCCCTAGAGGCACAACCACAACTCATTGTAACAACGCGAAAGCGCCCAGATAATTCCAGACAAGCAGCAGTAGGCCCTGTCATCGTGCAGGTGTTCCGAAGCTGGGTAACTCGCGTACCACCGTCCCGTGTGCACTCCGCCCTATGGCCCCTACTTCTTCTCCCCCTCGTGAGGATCCCTCCTCCGGGGTACCGTCGATTAGGCAACGACAGTTGGCGCCCACCGTGGGGCCTGTGGCGTCTGGAGGCCGGAACCGGGAGGGTTCCGCCATGGGAAGCTACGACGACACCATCGCTGTGGGGCGCGTCCTCTACGCCGGAAATCTGCCGATCGTCCCTCCGGATGAGTGTTGGATTCCGGCTAGAACAAACCCCGTCAAGCTCTCCATCGTCCCAATTGGCGGCATACACATCTTCATCGGGGAAACCGTCGATTCCGACGGAAACCCACTGGTAAGCAACGCTGACGCGACCGCCGCAGAGCTGGACGCTGTCGCGAAGATCCGATCTGAGACGCAGGAGCTTCCTAAGGAAGATTCCGCCTCGGATCTGAAAATTTCAAAGCCCACCCAATCCGCCCCTGTGCAGGAAACAACGGTGGAAGACCAATGCAGATCCGCCTGGGTCTCCCAGGTGTTAGAAAAGCAGAGGTGCCACTTCGTACACTTCTTGGCCCATACCGCCGGAACCGCCCCTCAAGAAGACGGAGCTGGTCCTGAGCAGGTAGAGGCAACGGAAAACGGCGCAGATCCGGATCAGGCTGAGCCTGCCGGAGAAAGCGGAGCTCCGGTTGAAGCGTCGATTTTGGGCAATCTGAGCCCAATTTCCGGAGATACCCCCTCCATGGAATCTGATGACTTCGTTCGCAAGCTAGGGGAGTACGGTTTCGGTGATCAGCCTGAAGTCGACTCCGCCCAGCCTAAGCAGGTTCTCGCAACGGTAGCAGCGCTGGGACAAACTGGATCTGAAGAACCAGCCAGCCAATCCGACCCTCAACCATCCCAACAAGGATCTCCAATGTCTCGGGTGCGACCCCACAGGGATTCTTCCTCGGAGGAAATCTTGTCAGCTGAGGAGATGGTGGCGCGAGCAGTTCTTAACAAACCTATAACCCCGGGCGACGCCGCAGATCTGGAGGCTCTAGAGGCCACCAGACAGGAAATGCTGGCCACAGCCAAGAAGCTCGCCGATACCGAAGCCGCATTAAGGGAAGAAAGGGAGCAAGCTGCAGGTCTGGCAGAAACTTTCGACAGACAGGATCGCGAGATTACTGCCACACTCGAGCAGGTCAAGAGCATGGCGAAAGAGTGGGAAGTAAAGATGACCTATGCGCAGGCGGAGGCCGATCGAATTGTTAGAGAAGCAATTCCGCCTCGCAGGATCAACTTCGCCACGCCCGCAGAGCACCGGCCGCTGGAAACCCCAAAGGACAATATGCAAAAAGCTGCGGAGCTGTTGAAGAAGAAGGATGAAGAGGTTGATATCAACTACCTCCGCACACTTGTAGCTTCAGCAATGCAGCAGCAAAGCAAGGCCGATACTTCGCGCAGGTTGGAATCCAATCCGGATAACTGTGTATCTACCGCGCAGAAGGACGCCCGCGCCGATCGGCATCCCGATGACGAATCACACACCGGATCCTCGGAGCGCAGAAGAAGAACCAGGGAACACCCAAATCCGATCCCTGTTCTGTCAAAGACGCCTTCGTCAGATCCAAGGAAGGGAAAGGATGCAATGTACTCTGGACGAGACAAATATCGCAACCCCTCTCCTCCGCCCAACGGTTACCCGCGACCCCCTCGCCGCCGTAGTCCAGCCGGAAACACCAGGCCCCCAGGGCATGGTGGAATTATTATCCGCGACAACGTGCTGCCAAGAAACAGAAACAGGGAGCGCTCGCCGGACCCTCGCCGGAACCAGAACAATGTTCATGAGCCCGAGCCCAGGAGGAGTCGGAATGAGGAGCGCGGCCCAGAGCCTCGCCGGAGCCGCGACCCAGAACCTCGCCGGAGCCACGACCCGGAACCTCGCCGGAACGACCAGGGCAGCCAGCGCCATGGCGAAGGCAGCCACAGGAGCCGGAGCCAGCACCGGGAAGGCCGAGGAGAATCAGATGGCGGAAGCAAGAAATCGGACCGCCCACCTCGCAGGTCTCCCTCACCACCACCCAGCGGTGGCGGCGGAGGTGGAGGCGGAGGCAATGGCCGGAGATCTCGCTCTCGCTCAAAATCTCCTCGCCACGGCTCGCGCGACGCGCGGGATCGCCTTAACGAGTACAGAACCGACTACATTGGTCCGAAGTGCTTTGGCAGGATGATTCGAGAGGAACCAAAGCCAAGGATGAACCTCAAGCTACCCGAAAATCTGAAGCATTATGATGGCACCGAAAGGCCGGATACCTGGATTGAGGATTACTATAATGCTGTAACCTTCGCCGGAGGAACCCCTAACATCGCCTGCCGCATGCTTCAGTTGTACCTTGTAGGTCCAGCCCGGATCTGGCTCAGCGACCTCGAGAAGAATTCCATCTTTTGCTGGTTTGACCTGAAGAACGCTTTCGAGAAACACTTCAGGGGCACCTACAAGAGACCTGCCACAACAAGCGACCTTCAGGCATGTATCCAGAAGAAGGGCGAAACATCGAGGAATTTCCTCACCCGATGGTTGGCATGCAGAAACGAGTGCGAGAACGTCGACAACCGCACAGCAATGCACGCTTTCATTGGGGGCTTGCAGCGAGGAGGATTGCTGCGACACAAGCTAACTTGCTTGGTCAATGCAAACAAACTGACGTTGGATGACATGATTACCATCGCCAGCGATCACACTGCCGCCGATGATGACGCAGGCGGTGATCTCGCAGCTACAGCAATCCCACTGCATCAGCAAAAGAAGAACCGTGACAATGGTAGCAGCAGCAGCCATAAGCGCAAGAACCCTGATGACCAGAAGAGTGGCGGATCCGAGATGGTCACCATGGCGTTTCAACGCGGAGGTTCAGGAGGCGGACGAGGACGCGGACGTGGAGGCGGAGCCGGCAGGGGTCAGCAGCATACCTCCGAGGTCACAGCTAGCGGATCCCGCGCCCCGCAAACCTACGAGGAGTACAGAGACATGCCCTGCCTGGCCCACCTGGATCCGGTTACAGGGAAGTCCACTCACACCAACCGCAACTGCAAGTGGGTCAATGATCTAAAGAACGACCCTGAGGCAGGTTACAAGCGCGCCCGGAAGCACCGCCCACGCGGCAAAGGTGGCAAGGGCAAGAACAAGGACAAAGAGGAAGATAGTTCTGAGGCGATGGATGAGGATGATAACTCGCCGGATCCCAAGGCAGGATCCGCAGGTAAATCCAATCCATTCGATAAAAAGAGCGTGGGGGCTTACCACACTTTCCTTGGGACCCCAACAGTACGCGCTTCCAAGTCAGCTACCCGGATCCTGAACGCCATAGTTCCGGCTGTGCCGCAGTACGTCAGGTGGTCGGAAATCCCGTGCACATTTGATAGGAAGGATCACCCCGCAATTGTGCCAAAAGAATGCTACGCCTTGGTTGTAAGTCCCCGCATAGACGGGTATGACTTCTCCAAGTGCCTCATGGATGGCGGAGCCAGCCTGAACATCATGTACCTGGAGACTCTAGAGCGGATGAACCTCACCAAGGAACAGCTCAAACACAGCACCACTGAGTTTCATGGCGTGGTTCCGGGTAAGAAGGCGAATTCCCTCGGCAGCATCACACTTCCCGTGGCTTTTGGCGATGTTCATAATTTCCGCGAAGAGAAGATCATGTTCGAAGTTGTGCCCTTCAAGAGCTCCTACCACGTCATCTTCAGCAGGCCCACCTACCACAAGTTCCACGCCAGAGCGTGCTACATCTACAACAAGCTCAAGATTCCGGGTCCTAAAGGTATGATTACCGTATCCGGAGACTACAAAAAGGCTCATGAGTGCGAGTTGGGCGAAGCCGCCTTCGCAGAGTCTGTGATATCTGGAGAAGAGCTGAAAGGCTACAGAGCCGCGGTGGATCCGACTGAGATGCAGACCACCAAGAAGCAGATCTCCGAGCAGAAAACCTCCTTCAAGGCCGCGATAGAAACCAAGAAGCACGACCTGATCAAAGGCGACTCTTCCAAGCAGGTTTCAGTCGGAGCCAACATGGACCCCAAATAGGAAGACGCGCTCGTCGAGTTCCTCCGCGCTAACATGGATATCTTCGCATGGCAACCTTCTGACATGTCCGGAGTACCTAGGGAACTCGCCGAGCACTACCTCAACATAAATCCGGGGGCTAAACCGGTGAAGCAAGCTATGCGACGCTTTGGAGATAAGAAGCGCCGCGCCATAGGAATGGAACTAGCAAAGTTACTAGAAGCAGGTTTTGTAATAGAAGTTATCCACACCGATTGGGTCGCGAATCCCGTCCTTGTACCCAAAAAGAACACTGAAATACCAAGAATGTGCATCGATTACTCTGGCTTGAACAAGCATTGCCCGAAGGATCCGTTCCCCTTGCCGCGCATTGACCAAGTCATTGATTCGACGGCGGGGGCGGAACTTCTGTGTTTTCTTGATGCGTATTCCGGGTATCATCAGATCCGGATGAAGGAATCCGAACAAAAGGCGACTTCATTCATTACACCGTTTGGTACTTACTGCTATGTTACTATGCCTTTTGGTTTGAAAAATGCAGGTACCACCTATCAACGTACGATGCAGTGGTGCCTGAAGGACCAAATTGGCCGGAACGTGCACGCTTACGTCGACGACATCGCGGTCATGACCCGGAAAGGATCCGACCTGATCAGCGACCTCACAGAAACCTTCGACAACCTCCGCAGGTACAAGATGATGTTGAATCCGCTGAAGTGCGTCTTTGGCGTGCCAGCCGGAAAACTCCTTGGCTTCAAAGTCTCTCACAGAGGCATTGAGGTTAACCCGGAAAAGATCAAGGCAATCATGTGTATCAAACGGCCAACTTGTCTCAAAGATGTGCAACGACTAACTGGTTGCGTCGCAGCAATCAGTAGGTTTGTTAGCCGTCTTGGCGAGAAGGCACTACATTAGCGAGGTGCTGACGGAGTCAAAGCAAAGATACCCTCACTTTCAGAAGCTAGCCTATGGAGTGTTCCTAGGCAGCCGGAAGCTGAGACACTACTTCCAAGAGCACCCAGTAACAGTTGTGAGCAAGGCTCCGTTGTCAACAATTCTCAACAACGCTGACGCAACAGGACGTACGGCTAAATGGGGCATTGAACTATCCACCTTCGACATCGCTTACAAGCCCAGGACTGCGGTTAAATCCCAAGTCTTGGCAGATTTCGTCGCAGATTGGACAGAAGCTCCGGATGCAAGTCTGGAGCCGGAACCAGAAACATGGGTCATGCACTTCGATGGATCCAAGCAGCATCAAGGCTCAGGAGCCGGAGTCACCCTGAAGTCCCCTACCGGAGAAGAACTGCAGTACGTTCTGCAGATTCACTTCGAAGCTACAAACAACATGGCGGAATACGAGGCTCTACTACACGGTCTGCGCATCGCTAAGGAAATCGGGATCAAGCACATCATATGCTGTGGAGATTCCGACCTGGTGGCACAACAAGTAGCCGGAACCTGGAACGCCAGAAACTCCGTCATGGCGGCCTACAGAGACGAAGTGGATGAGATCGCCAAGTGCTTCCTCGGATATGAAGTCAAGTACGTCAGAAGAGACGATAACACAGCGGCAGACATGCTATCCAAGCTCGGATCCGGCAGGAAGCGAATTCCGCCTGGCATTTTCCTGGAGCATCTCCGGATACCCTCAGTTAAGGGCGCTAACCCAAAAAACCCAGAGGTGGCAGTGTCTCCGGCTAGGGAGGTGATGGCTATCACTCCGGCTTGGACACAGCCTTTCCTGGACTACCTCATCGATCAGAAGTTGCCAGAGGACGAGGTCCTCGCGCGACAGATCGTCAGACGAGCAAGAACCTACACAATTGTTGATGGACAGCTCTACAAACGAAGTGCAGCAGGGGTGTTTCTCAAATGCGTCTCCAATCAAGATGGCATTGAAATCCTCAGAGAGATCCACGCAGGGGATTGCGGGCATCATGCCGCTCCCAGGTCCCTCGTTGCTAAATCTTTCCGGCTAGGATTCTACTGGCTCACAGCTAAAGAAGATGCTGACAAGTTGGTAAAAACCTGCCGAGGTTGTCAGTACTACGCTACTCAACCAAATGCTCCAGCCCAAGAGCTGAAGACCATACCTATCACCTGGCCATTTGCGGTCTGGGGGCTCGATATGGTTGGTAAGTTAAAAAGATCATCTCCTGGCGGTTTTGAATACCTCCTGGTCGCTGTTGATAAGTTCAGCAAGTGGATCGAGGCAAAGCCAGTGAGAAAAGCCGATGGTGCTACGGCACTAAAATTCGTCTGCAGCCTCGTGATGAGATTCGGCATCCCACACAGCATAATCACAGATAATGGCACAAACTTCGCTCAAGGAGAGTTGAGGGATTATTGTGACACAATGGGGATTCGACTGGACCTTGCATCTGTGGCTCATCCACAATCTAACGGTCAGGTTGAAAGGGCTAACGGTCTAATATTATCAGGAATTAAGCCGCGCCTTGAAGAACCGCTGCGACGAGCTGCTGGAGCTTGGGCTGACGAGTTGGAAGCTGTTTTGTGGAGTTTACGAACTACCCCTAACAGATCAACAGGGTTTACCCCATTTTTCCTGGTATACGGATCCGAAGCCGTGCTTCCCTCCGACATCATCCACGATTCACCGCGAGTTTCCGCCTACAATGAAGAAACAGCTGACGAGGCCAGACAGCTATCTGTGGACCTGATCGAGGAAGCTCGGAACCTAGCTGATCAGCGCTCCGCCATCTACCAGCAGAAGCTTCGACGCTATCACAGTCGTCGAGTTCGGAATCGCTCCTTCATGGCAGGAGACCTGGTCCTCCGCCTTCGACAGGTGAAAGACCATAAGCTGCAATCTCCATGGGAAGGACCATTCGTCGTTAGAAAAGTGCTTCATAACGGGTCATACTACCTTGTTGATTTCCGCGAGCTGAGGGATAGACCTGCTAACTGGCACCGGAAACGCAAGCGTGAGGATCCGGATGACATCTACGATGAAACAGATCGCCCTTGGAACATCGCACAGCTACGTCCTTTCTACACTTAGCATATATTTTCCGAGTTACAAACTCTGTAATAGTTATACATGATCAATGAAATAAAGCTTATGGTTCACTCTTTGAGTCTTTTACCTCCTTTACTTGTTCATTTTTAGATCATGTATGTTTTCCGACTAAAACCGCAGAGCTGGATTTTTTCCGCCTAGGCGTGTATAAAAGTTGTGATTTTCAAAAATCGTCCTTTAGGACGTAAGCTTAAGTTTTCTGATTAAGTTGTTGTCTGTTGCGAACTCGTGGATTCCTAGTAGCGATTTCCGGCACTTATGCTTGGGGGCTTGTTTCCGCGGTTATTGACGGACTGCCATTGGGCTTCGTCGCCGCTGGCGAGCGTTTCCGGCTAAGGTCTTCCGGCTCGCGGAAGGTCAAGCGGGCAAGCCGGAAAACAACGAAATTAGCACTTGCTTTCCGACAGAAAACGAAACATGCACATAACATTAAACGGATAGCAGGATAAGTGTTTCCGCCCCATGCATAATCGTTTCGTTCCTAGCTACTTAAGAATTTAAAGTCTTATTACAAACCCACTCTGGGGCCAAAATGATGCAACTTGTCTCATTGTTTAAACAGGAACTCTACTCGGAGTCCTCTTCTTCAGATTCCTGGTATGTGGAGCCGTCGTCGCTGTCGCCGGATCCGGCTTCAGAGTCGTCGCCAGAGTTTCCTCCGGAATGCTCGCCGCTTGACCCGGATCCTTCTCCATAATACTCCGGCTCACCCGCCTCCTCCTCCTCTGCATCGGAAAATCCCTTGGGCAGATCGTGTTTGTTATACCAGAACGAGTGATCCACTCGCCTAACAAACAACTGCTCATAGCCTTGGGTTTCCGCGAGGAGGGCACCCATGTCGGAACTCTCGGGGGCTCCGCGTGCAACATCCGCCAGGTTGAGCGAGGGGAAGTGAGCCTTGCAGGTGGCCAAGACTAGGGAGGCGACTCCGCGTGCTGAAGACTTTTGCCAGTCCTTGATGAAATCCGGCACCTGTCGCATAAGTTTGGTCATCGTATCGATGACTGTGGTTTTAGCCTTCTTCAGAGACAGAGCTGTGGCGATTCCGCGACAGGCTTCAAATAACACGTCAATTGAGATCCGCGCTTCATCGTATGCCTCCGTCCTCTTCAGGTTTGACTCTTTTGACCACTCAAAGCCAAGGCTTGCTGTGAAAGAAGGAGGTTCAGTTCCGTTAGAGAGAAAGCATACAAGATACTCGGAGCAACGACGCGGAAAAAACGCTTACGGAAGATAAGTTTGTCGATGGCTTCCGCCTCCGCTTCCAGAACTTTGTTCTTGGCTACCACGGAGATCACGCGACCCTGGCTTCTCTCCAGTTTTTCATTCAGCTCCGCCAGGTCGCGGGTATGCTTCTCGGAGAGCTCTTTCCTCGCCTCAGTCTCCTTACTCGAGGATTCTTGGATGAAGGCTTTGAGGGACTCGTTCTCCGCCTCAAGCACCTTGACCTTGGCGGAAAGCTCATCGAACGAGGAGTGCTTGGCAGTTTCTTCTGAAGGCAGAAAGTTGCACATATTATGCATCCTGAACAACTATGTCCGCACAAAAAGTAAAGACCCGGATCTCGTACCTTGAAGGCGGGTCTCAAGCAGCTGGATAGCTTTGTTGCTATTTTCCGCGTGCTGGCGCAGCCCCTCGATTTCTGTGATTTGCTCCAGCACGTGCACGCGCAGGTCTTCGTGTAATTTCCGCGTGGTCTGCGAAGCAGCAAGGAGTTAGTCGGATACTAAAATCTTGGGGGGCTAGCGAAGAATTCAAAGTCTTGGGATAAAAATTTCAAATTTCCGCCTAAAGGTACATTTTGGGAAAGCATCGGCTAATACATGTTACACGGAAATATATCACCCAATGCTTGGGGGCTAGTATCACCTGCCGCACTTCCTTGTGCTTGGCGAAAAAATCCTTCAGGCTGTCCTCCAGGTCGGCGAGTTCACGCACCTCCTCGTCCGGCTTTCCCCACACTTTGTTCAGCATGGCGGAAACTTCCGCGTGACGCTGTGCAAGGGTAAGCTTTTGAAGGGACGGAGTTGGTTGGAGGTTGACTCGAGTCGCGTTGGTAACTTGAAGGAGCTTTGCCTTTTGCTCCTGTTCTTCTCCTGTGGGCCCCGCGAAAGCGGAGCTTGGCTGATCTTGCGGAGGAATGGGTGAGGAGGTCCCCTTGGCGGAGTCGCCATGGTGAGCAGGATCCTCGGGAAGGTCATCCAGGTCGATGACGTCTTTCGGATCCGGCTTGGTGGCGGATGAAGCCTTGGGCGGAACTTCAACTTCAGGAGTAATAGGAAAAGAAGCCGGAGATGGCCTGGCTCTCTTCTTTGGGACCCTTGGGGCCTTGGGGGGCTGGCTTCCGGAGCTTCAGAAAAAACATAAAAGTATAAGTGTGAGCGTGAAACCAGAACGTGGATCTCGGAAGTAGGAGCTTACCCGGAAGGCTTGAAGAAATGCTGGATGGCAGGCTGTCCCTTGTTGCTGGTATTAATCAGCGAAAGGCGCTTCTTTTCCGCCTCCGCTTTCTGGGTGGCCGCAGTGCTAGGCACTTCGCGGGCGCGTTTCGCATAGGGGCTGGAGGGAGCCGGTTTCTTCCTCTTAGCAGGGCGTGGGGCCTCGGCAGCTTCCGCCTCCTATGCAGCTTCCGGATCCGCGGTCCCGGAAGAGGGAACCCGGAGAAGAGTTCCGAGTTCGCTTTCCTCAAGCGCTTCGAGCTGATGCAAAGTTAAACACTTAGAAAAAAAGAGTTTGAACAAAAGCAATAGACCAAAGTCAAGACGACGTACCGCGGTTCCGGATCCATTTGTGTGGATGTCTTTGTTGCATACGTGAACATGGAGTTCACGTGGGATTTTGATGAGGACCCGGATCCTCTTGTCGATGGCGTCGGCGGAGAGATTGTCTTTGGTGGCGTGCATTGGATCGTCGCTCCCTGTGTATTCGAACATCAGGCGGTCCCTGTGTTGGAGCGGCTGGATCCGCTTGGTGAACCAGGAAAGGGTTAAATCCTTCCCCGTCAGCCCCTCCTCCGTGAGCTTGCAGATCCGCCTGACAGCGCGGGTCAGCTGAGGCGAGTCGGAGAAGTGGGGGCACTATGTCCATGCCGGAGTTTCACTAGCGGGGCTGTTCTTGAATAAAGGAAGTGTCCTGTTGCCCGCCGGGTCGGAGACGTCCTTCAGGTAGAAGAAGCCTCCGGACCAATACCGCGCGGATTCATGGCGGTCGGTATGGGGGTAGACGCGGCCGGGGCGGAGCATGAAGGTGATGGATCCGCAAGTCGCCAACTCTGAGGTCTGGCGGATCTTCTCCTTCTTGACGGAGAAATAGTATTGGAAGAGGGAAAGCTCAGGAGTTACCCGGAGGTGGCCCTCGCAGAGAGTGACATGGTTGCTAATCGCCAGGACACTGTTCGGCGATATGTTGTGGGGCTGGAGCCCGTACGCCTTCAGGATTTCCGAGAAGAAATCTGATGGCGGAAAGGAGAAACCTCGCTCTACCAGCGCTTTTGTTACCACCATCTCGTCATCCTTAGGAGCCGGAGCTAGTTCATTTGTAACTGACCTCCAGCTTCCGGGTTGTAGGAAACCCTCCGCCTCGAGGTTCTTTAGCTCCATCTCGGTGGTGGTGCAGGGCCACCATTTCCCTTTGGCTTCAGCGTCTCGCTGACGAGCTTTGGATTTCCTGGTGGCGATTTCTTCCGCCTTTTGTTCCGCCTTTTCCTCCCCGGATGCTTTTTCCGGGTTAGCAGAAGTTCCTTCGGTGTCCTTGCCGGAATCCTTGAGGGGATCCAGGTGGACCGGGGCGAAGGGTGGAGGGGCGGAGGAGATGGGAGTTGCCATGATGGGCTCGGAGGCTGGAGGCGGAGTCACAGAAGACATCTGAAGAAAAAAGCAGTGGCGGAAAACATTCCTTAGTCGGATCCTGCGTCGTCAACCTAATGATCATCCCTACCAACTACGGCGCGAGAGCGGAGCTCGAGAAACTCACCGTGATGGAGTCCGCGGTGGTCGGAGTTGCCGGCGACGAGGATTTCGTACGGTGGCTCGCCGGAGTTAAGAACACGAAGAACACCACGGTGGTGAACTCGCTCCGGTGATGCTCCGGTGACTTTTCCGGCGGGTTTCGGCACGGCGGAGGAAAAGCTCGCGGGCGGCGCTGCGTGGAGAGGTGAAAAAGGGGGGTGAATGAGGAGTTAGGGTCGACGGCGGATATTTATAGGCTGAGGGACGAGATTCGTGCTCTGCATCCTGTGGTCGGAACGCAAGCGTCGCGCCATTGGATGCGTGACACGTGTCCCAAACCCTAACAGTAAAAATGGCTAGAGATAAGTTACCGCACAAATCGCGCGAAAATGGCGCCAGAATTGGCGGAACCGTTTGAGTCTATTAAGATTCCGGGTAAAAGCGTGAAGATAAGTAATTCTCATTCACAAGCAGGGGAGTAACCCGGAGACATGTTTGAAACTGTCGATGGATGAAGTCCCGCGGGATGGGGGATTTTCTGACTAAAGGTTAGGAAAGAAGAAAATGTGAAGTTGGAGTTCTTCAAATTTCTCCGCGTTACCAACGATGCCGGAAACTTAAGGTGCAAGCATGGCGGAAACTGCAGGCGAAACTCGGAGAACTCTGGGGGCTACTGTTGTGGGTATACTTCATGGGTGTACCATCGACAATGCCTAGATCCGGCAAGCCCGGGTGGCCCACAGATGGTGATGAGGCATGTGGCCCATCGGGCGGCCCAGTTGCTGTTGATCATGAAGGAAGAAGTCCAGCCCATGATCAGTAAGCCGGATCCGTACCGACATTAGGAGGAACCCGGATCCACGGAGGCCCATGAGGAACCCGGATCCAGTACGACGTATATGGAAGGCGGATCCGTGGCGTGCACGGCAAGATATTGTACCGTAGCTAGGCTATCTGTAATCCGGCTAGGACTCTCCATGTAAACCCTAGATCCGTGCGCCTTTATAAGCCGGATCCCGGGAGCCCTAGAGGCACAACCACAACTCATTGTAACAACGCGAAAGCGCCCAGATAATTCCAGACAAGCAGCAGTAGGCCTTGTCATCGTGCAGGTGTTCCGAAGCTGGGTAACTCGCGTACCACCGTCCCGTGTGCACTCCGCCCTATGGCCCCTACTTCTTCTCCCCCTCGTGAGGATCCCTCCTCCGGGGTACCATTGATTAGGCAACGACACTATGTGCCTAGGTTTTGATTTATTTTATTTTTAATGCCTATTTGTATCTTGGTCAAATCCTAGGTTTGACCATGATTTAAACAAGTTTAAAACATGAATATGAAAAATTAAGCATATATCCTTCTTAGTCACTCCAAAATGAAGCTTTTGGGAGGTTTTTGAAATTTCCATGTTTGAAACCAAAACGACTTCTCTTCATGCATGCTTGACTTCATAAGACAGAGTTTAGCTAGGGGTATGGGGTAGATACATGATTTTCCTGGTTTGAATATGTCTAGACCTTGTTTATCAACTTAATTGAATGCTTACTATATGACATAAGAAGACTATGTGCCTTGTTTTTTCATTTTTTTATTTTTTTCTAAAATTTGTATACCCATTTGAATCTTGGTCAAATTCTAGGTTTTACCAAGATTTGAATAAGTTTAAAACATGAATATTAAAATGTAAGCATGTATGCTTCTTAGTCACTCCAAAATGAAGCTCTTGGGAGGGTTTTTGAAATTTTCATGTTCGAAACCAAAAACCACATATCTTCATGCTTGACTTCGTGAAACAGAGTTTAGGGTTAGGGGGAAGATACATGATTTTTCTTGTTTGAATATGTCTAGACCTTGTTTATCATCTTAATTGAATGCTTACTATATGACATAAGAAGACCTTGGTTTTTCATTTATTTTTTTTGAATTTTTATGCCCATTTGAATCTTGGTCAAATCCTAGGTTTAACCAAGATTTAAACAAGTTTAAGACATGAAAATGAAAAGGGAAGCCTGCATCCTTCTTAGTCACTCTAAAATGAATTTTTTAAGAGGTTTTTGAAATTTCCATGTTTAATTTGAAACCCAAAACTACTTCTCTTCATGATTGACTTCATAAGACAGAGTTTAGGGTTAGGGGTAGATACGTACATACATGATTTTTTCTGGTTTGAATATGTCTAAACATTTTGTTTATCAACTTTAATGCTTTACTATATGATCGACATAAGAATGCTATGTGCTTTGGTTTTTCATTCTTTTGATTTTTAATGAACTTTTATGCCCATTTGAATCTTGGTCAAATCCTAGGTTTGACAATGAGTTAAACAAGTTTAAAACATGAATATGAAAATTAAGCATCTATCCTTCTTAAGTCACTCCAAAATGTAACTCTTGGGAGGGTTTTTGAAATTTCCATGTTTGAAACCAAAAACCACTTCTCTTCATGCATGCTTGACTTCATAAGACAGAGTTTAGGGTTAGAGGTAGATATATACATGATTTTCTAGTCTGAATATGTCTAGACCTTGTTTATCAACTTGAATGCTTACTATATATATGACATAAGAATGCTATGTCCTTTGTTTTTTCATTGTTTTGATTTTTTCCTGAAATTTTATGCCCATTTGAATATTTTGGTCAAATCCTTGACCAAGATTTAAACAAGTTTAAAACATGAAAATGAAAGGGAAGCCTGCATCCTTCTTAGTCACTCTAAAATCAACTTAATTGAGAATGCTTACTATATGACATAAGAAGACTATGTGTGCCTTGGTTTTTCATTTTTTGATTTTTTTAAATTCTTATGCCCATTTGAATCTTGGTCAAAACCTAGGTTTGACCATGGTTTTAACAAATTTAAATCATGAATATAAAAATTAAGCATCTATCCTTCTTAATTAGTCACTCCAAAATGTAAATCTTGGGAGGGTTCTTGAAATTTGCATGTTTGAAACCAAAAACCACTTCTCTTCATGCATGCTTGACTTCATAAGACAGAGTTTAGGGTTAGGGGTAGATATATACATGATTTTCTGGTTTGAATATGTGCTTTGGTTTTTCATTTTTATGATTTTTTTTAATTTTCCGCCCATTCGAATATCTGTCAAATCCTAGGTTTGACCAAGATTTAGACAAGTTTAACACGTGAAAACGAATAAGTAAGCATGGATCCTTCTTAGTCACTCCAAAATGTACCAATTGATAGATGTGTTAACTTTGCTTCATGGAAAAATTAATGTCATGTAAATGAGTTAACTTGGATTTCCTACCCTTGAATCCATAGGAAACTTTGTTCTAATGCACTATAATAATCAACCGAGTTTTTACACCAACAGGTCTGTCACTTACGTGTGGTGCCCATGCGTGAGGTCCCGCACTTCAGTGACCACAAGTCACGTGCAATAGGTCCGCAAACTCCCAGCCATTTTCTTTGTCAAGAGAAGACGCATCAGGATGCGTATTGGAAGTCTCTGGGTCCTTCAGGATCCTTCGGTTGTCCCTCTCACAAAAAGAACAAATCTCTCTCATTCTCGGCCTCGCTCGACTCGCTCGCTCGCTCACACCTCCTGCTCACTGACAAACCCTGCACAACAGTCAACATCATCACCCGAAAAAGGGGAGACACCATAATGCTCTCCCTTCTTCTCTCCTTCCGAGTGATCCCTCTTCCTCCGAGTTTCACTCGACGGGCAAACACATATGTGCTGCATAGTAATAATACAAAGGTAGAAAAATTGACCTACGAATCTATAATTAAATAGGTTAAACTAGGGTTTTGCCCAGTACTACAGATCAAGGTTCAAAAAAATCCAACTACGGGGTTCGAACAACCCCATTTCTAATCAAAGATTTTTTTCGACGTCATCCAAATGGCCTCAAACTATAGCATGGGCGGATCCAGACTATAGCCAAGGGGGGCAGCTGCCCCCATGATACGTCCAATTTGCATCACTATTTTATATCATAATTTGCTGTTATTCATTGATATATTTCATATTTGGACATAATACTTATGTTATTTCATCTATTTTGCATGTTTCATGATTATTGGAGGATCGAGCACCGGAGCCAGGATTCTGCTGGAAAAAGCACCGTCAGAATGCAATATTTCGGAAGATCAACAGTTGACGGAAATTATACCAAAAATCCTATTTTTCCAGATGATGAAGGGAGCCAGAAGGGGGAGCTGAGGGGACCCGAGGTGGGCCCACCCCATAGGCCGGCGTGGCCGATGGCCTGGCCGCGCCGCCCAGTGAGGAGGGGGCCCACAGCCCCTCTCGCCTCCTTTTCTTCGCGAAATCCTTCGTCCCGAAGACCTAAGCCCCAGAGGATACCTTACGAAGAGTTACAGCCGCCTCTGCGGGGCGGAGAACACCAGAGAGAAAAGAGCTCTCCGGCGGGCTGAAATCCGCCGGGGAAATTCCCTCCGGGAGGGGGAAATCGACGCCATCGCCACCGTCATCGAGCTGGACATCATCTCCATCACCATCATCATCATCTCCACCATCATCACCGCCGTCTCCACCGCTGGACATCGTCACCGCCATAGCAATTTGGGTTTGATCTTGATTGTTTGATAGGGGAAACTCTCCCGGTATTGATTTCTACTTGTTATTGATGCTATTGAGTGAAACCATTGAACCAAGGTTTATGTTCAGATTGTTAGTCATCATCATATCACCTCTGATCATGTTCCATATGATGTCTCGTGAGTAGTTTGTTTAGTTCTTGAGGACATGGGTGAAGTCTAAATGTTAGTAGTGAAGTATGGTTGAGTAATATTCAATGTTATGATATTTAAGTTGTGGTGTTATTCTTCTAGTGGTGTCGTGTGAACGTCGACTACACGACACTTCACCTTTATGGGCCTAGGGGAATGCATCTTGTACTCGTTTGCCAATTGCGGGGTTGCCGGAGTGACAGAAACCTAAGCCCCCGTTGGTATATCGATGCAGGAGGGATAGCAGGATCTCAGAGTTTAAGGCTGTGGTTAGATTTATCTTAATTACTTTCTTGTAGTTGCGGATGCTTGCAAGGGGTATAATCACAAGTATGTATTAGTCCTAGGAAGGGCGGTACATTAGCACAGGTTCACCCACACAACACTTATCAAAACAATGAAGATTAATTAGCCGTATGTAGCGAAAGCACTAGACTAAAATCCCGTGTGTCCTCGAGAACGTTTGGTCATTATAAGTAAACAACCCAGCTTGTCCTTTGTGCTAAAAAGGATTGGGCCACTCGCTGCAATTGTTACTCTCGCACTTTACTTACTCGTACTTTATTCACCTGTTACATCAAAACCCCCTGAATACTTGTCTGTGAGCATTTACAGTGGATCCTTCATCGAAACTGCTTGTCAACACCTTCTGCTCCTCGTTGGGTTCGACACTCTTACTTATCGAAGATACTACGATACACCCCCTATAATTGTGGGTCATCAAGACTATTTTCTGGCGCCGTTGCCGGGGAGTGAAGCGCTATTGGTAAGTGGAATTGGTAAGGGAAACTTCTACTGTTTGTGCTGATTTTATTTCTGCCTGCTGCCATAATTCATTATGGAGAGATCTCCTTTTGAATGTTTATTTGGGAAATCTGCTACTACTGCAAAGGTAGTGGATGAGGCGCCAGGTAAGGAAGAGATACCATACAAAATACCTATGAAAATTATTGAACGCGTAGTGGGTAACCGTTATACAGGGGATGGAACTGTCCACCCTGGAGATCATTTACTGTTCTTGCATGAATTATGCGGTTTATTCAAGTGTGCAGGTATTGCTATGGATGAATTAAGGAAGAAACTATTCTCTATATCGCTGTCTGGTAAAGCGGCGCATTGGTATAAATTACTGGATAATGGGGATTCTCTTGAATGGAATGATATTGTGCCCCGGTTTTATTCTAAGTTCTATCCTCCAAGTGAAATTCACAAGGATCGGAATCGCATATATAATTTTTGGCCTCATGATGGAGAGAGTATTGCCCAAGCTTGGGGGAGATTGAAGTCTTTAATGCTCAAATGCTCCATTCATGAGCTTCCTGGTAATGTTATTATTGATAATTTCTATGCAAGACTTTCTTTCGAAGACAAGACCTTGCTGGATACTTCTTGTTCTGGATCATTCACGCGCAATAAGGAAGAGTTTAAAAGGGACCTTCTCAATCGGATCCAGGAAAATACCAAAGGATGGGAGAACGACAAAGATAGAGAATCAGGTATAAATTATGATTATAAATGCATTGAAGCTTTTATGGATACTGATAAATTTCGTAATATGAGTGCTACTTATGGTCTTGATTCTCAAGTTGCTGCAAATCTTTATAAAGCTTTTGCCTCTCATTATGAATTGCCTAAGAAGAATTTTGATAAGTATCATGAACCGTATAAAGATAAAATTGATTCATCTATTAATAAATGTGTTGTAGTTGAAAATGTTGATCATGTTATTCATGAAGCTTATATTGAAAAAACTCCCTTCCCTGCTAAAATGAAGGAGTACTCTATTATAAATAGTGCGGTTCATAAAAGTGAAAAGAAACCTATAGAACCTGAAGAACAAATAAAAGTTGAACCTGCTGTTGCAATTGTTAAAGATCTTGTGACTGAAAATGTGGAGGACGGTCATATTATTTTCTGTGAAGATGCTTCCAATATTGTTTCACATCCTAATAAACCCAAACAAGCTAGTGTTCCTATGCTATCTGTTAGAATTGGTGATCATTGCTATTATGGTTTATGTGATATTGGTGCAAGTATTAGTGCTATTCCTTATGAGATTTACACGGAGATTATGCACGAAATTGGTTCTTGTGAACTTGAAGATATTGGTGTGGTTATTCAGCTGGCTAATAGAGAAACTATCTCTCCAATTGGTATTGTTCGAGATGTGGAAGTTCTATGTGGTAAGATTAAATATCCTGCTGACTTTTTGGTACTTGGTTCTGCTGCTAGTGAATATTGTCCTATCATTTTTGGTAGACCTTTTCTAAATACTTGTGGAGCTATTATAGATTGCAAGAAAGAGAAAATTTTGACTAAATTTGCTGGTGAATCTTATGAGTTTAACTTCTCTAAATTTACCAAAACTCCTTATAAAATTGACCCGCCTAATGATGATTTTAAAATGGAACAGTGTGCATCTATTGTTCTTGTTCCTAATAATCCTTTGCAGCAACATTTGGAGAATAGTGAGAGTGAAGTTTTTAGGGAAGAAAGAGATGAGCTTGATGAAATTTTTCTTCGCCAACCTATTCTTAAGCATGATTTACCGGTGGAAGATCTGGGTACAACACCGCCACCAAAGGAAGATCCTGTCTTTGATTTAAAACCGTTGCCTGATAATCTTAAATATGCTCATATTGATGATAAGAAAAGATATCCTGTTATTATTAGTTCTAAGCTTTCAGATTTTGAAGAAGAAAGGCTATTGGAAATATTGAAGAAACACCGAGGTGCTATTGGCTACACTCTTGATGACTTGAAGGGGATTTCTCCCTCTATTTGCCAACACGCCATTAATATGGAAGATGGTGTGAAGCCTGTTGTTGAACCTCAGCGTCGTCTAATTCCTAAGATGAAGGATGTGGTAAGAAATGAGGTATTAAGACTTCTTGAAGCTGGTATTATATATCCTATTGCTGATAGTAGATGGGTTAGTCCTGTGCATTGTGTTCCTAAGAAAGGAGGAATGACTGTTGTGCCTAATGATAATGATGAGCTCATACCTCAAAGAGTAGTTGTAGGGTATAGAATGTGCATTGATTATCGAAAAGTTAATAAAGTTACTAAAAAATATCATTACCCTTTGCCTTTTATTGATCAAATGTTAGAAAGGTTATCTAAAAATACTCATTTTTGCTTTCTTGATGGTTATTCTGGATTTTCACAAATTGCTGTTAAAACTAAGGATCAAGAGAAAACCACTTTCACTTGTCCCTATGGAACTTATGCTTATAGACGTATGCCTTTTGGTTTATGTAATGCTCCTGCTACTTTTCAAAGATGCATGTCTGCTATTTTTCATGGCTTTTGCGAGAGTATTGTAGAGGTATTCATGGATGATTTTTCTGTCTATGGGAATTCTTTTGATAATTGCTTGCGGAACCTTGATAAAGTTTTGCAGAGATGTGAAGAAACTAACCTTGTTCTTAATTGGGAGAAATGCCACTTTATGGTTAATGAAGGAATTGTATTGAGACATAAAATTTCCGAGAGAGGTATTGAATTTGATAGAGCTAAAGTGGAAGCAATTGAGAAGATGCCCTATCCTAGGGATGTTAAAGGTATTCGTAGTGTTCTTGGTCATGCTGGGTTTTATAGGAGGTTTATTAAAGACTTCTCCAAGATTTCAAAGCCTCTTACTAATCTTCTTCAAAAAGATGTACCTTTTGTTTTTGATGATGATTGTAAGGAAGCTTTTGAAACTCTAAAGAAAGCCTTAACAACTGCTCCTATAGTTGAACCTCCTGATTGGAATTTACCATTTGAAATTATGTGTGATGCTAGTGATTTTGCTGTAGGCGCTGTTCTTGGACAGCGAGTAAACAAGAAATTGAATGTTATTCATTATGCTAGTAAAACTCTTGATGCTGCTCAAAGAAATTATGCTACTACTGAAAAAGAATTGTTAGCTGTAGTCTTTGCTTGTGATAAGTTTAGATCTTACATTGTTGATTCAAAAGTTACTATTCATACTGATCATGCTGCAATCAGATACCTTATGCAAAAGAAAGATGCTAAGCCAAGGCTTATTAGATCGGTACTTCTGTTGCAAGAATTTGATTTACATATTGTAGATAGGAAAGGTGCTGATAATCCTGTTGCTGATAATTTGTCTAGATTGGAAAATATTGCTTATGATCCTGTTCCTGTTAATGATAGTTTTCCAAATGAACAATTGGCTGTAATAAAGGTGAGCTCGCGAGACAGTCCTTGGTATGCTGATTATGCTAACTTTATTGTTTCCAAGTATTTGCCTCCAACCTTTTCAGCTCAGCAAAGGAGGAAATTCTTTTATGACTTGAGGCATTATTTCTGGGATGACCCACACTTATATAAAGAAGGAGTGGATGGTATTCTGCGAAGATGTGTTCCCGAATATGAACGACAAGAGATATTGAGTAAATGTCATGGTAGTGCTTATGGAGGACATCACGCCGGAGAAAGAACCGCGCAAAAGGTTCTACAATCAGGTTTTTTATTGGCCGACTCTCTTCAAAGATGCAAGGAAGTTTATTTTATCTTGTGATGAATGCCAAAGGGTTGGTAATATCTCCAGACGCAATGAAATGCCTATGAATTATACTCTTGTTATTGAACCGTTCGATTGTCGGGGATTTGACTTCATGGGACCTTTTCCCTCTTCAGAAGGTAACACTCATATACTTGTTGCTGTTGATTATGTTACTAAATGGGTGGAAGCCATACCTACAAAAAGTGCTGATGGTGAGACCTCTTTAAGAATGCTTTTAGATATTATTTTTCCTAGATTTGGAGTTCCTAGATATATTATGACTGATGGAGGTTCTCATTTTATTCATGGTGGTTTTAGAAAAACTCTTGCTAAATATGGTATTAATCATAGAATTGCTTCCGCTTATCATCCTCAAACTAGTGGGCAAGTAGAACTATCAAATAGAGAAATTAAATCTATCTTGCAAAAGACTGTTAATAAAACTAGAAAGAATTGGGCTAGTAAATTAAAGGATGCACTATGGGCCTATAGAACTGCTTATAAAAACCCCATGGGAATGTCACCTTATAAAATGGTTTATGGGAAATCTTGTCATTTACCTTTAGATCTAGAGCACAAAGCTTATTGGGCAGTTAGAGAATTAAATAAAGATCCTAAACTTGCCGGTAATAAGAGATTGTTGCAATTGAGTTCTCTAGATAAATGGAGAAGTGAAGCTTATGAAAATGCTAAACTCTTTAAAGACAAAGTTAAAAAATGGCATGATAGAAGGATTATCAAAAGAGAATTTAATATTGGGGATAAAGTCCTATTGTATCGGTCTCGTCTCAGATTCTTTGCAGAGAAATTACTCTCGAAGTGGGAAGGACCATATGTTGTTGAGGAGGTGTATCGTTCAGGAGCAATTAAAATTAGCTCTCTCCAAGGCAATGCCACACAAGTGGTGAATGGACAAAGACTCAAGCATTATATCTCAGGTGATTCTTACAATGTAGATGTTGATATTATTCGAGTGGAAACACCGGAGGCCTTCATCAAAGGACAAATTGACAGTCCGCCAGAACTCGACTTTGAATAGGTAACAGTACTGGTAATAAAAAGTTCGCAATTTACTTTCCGAACAATGTTTTTGCTGTTTTCGGAAAATATGAAAAATTACGAGATTGAAACGGAGTGGAGGAGACGCACGAGGGCATGCCCCCATAGGCCGGCGCGGCCTGGCCTTGGCCCGCGCCGCCCTATGAGCTGGCCGCCTCGTCGCCCCTTTCCGACTCTGGTTCGACCTGGTACTTTCCTTTTGTCGTGAAATTTTTTGCTATATAATCCCCCGGACCCCTGGAGGTCCGTATATCGTTTTCTCGACGTGTTTTGTTTCGAGCTGTTTCTGCCAGGATTTGTTTTCAATCTAGGAGCACCATGGCCTCCAACAACAAGGGCAAGGGGCTTTCGGAGGAAGAAGTGAAAAGGGTGTCATCAAAACAAGAGCAACAAGCCGTTGGGAGTAAACAAATCTTGGTGGGATCTGTTGACACTCGACGTTCTTTTTCTCATAACTTGCAGGGACCCTTACCACCCGCTCTTAGCCTCGACTCTTTCCCCGTGTTGGAATAAGCTCTACGGACTACCGATGAGTTTTGTGATCAATACCGGGCTCTAAGAAGAGAAGTGGAGATACTCCAGGAGGAGAATTACCGTCTCCGTAGAATGCTGGAATACTACTCGATTCCCATCACAAGGTCATCATCGCCAACTTCAGATAACAATGAATCTCTTCGAGTCTTAGTGCAGAATTGCCAAGCTGAGAAACCGGTCGAAGGGGATCTGTAAGAAGCGCGGGAGGAGTTCATCACCACCATCGCCGAAGGAGTAATTCATCATCGGTATTGGCATCCCCTTGGTTTGTTCCAAGCTTGGGGGAGTGCCGCGGTATCACATTATCACTACCTTTTACTTTTTACTGTCAAGTAGTGTCATATCATGAATAGGGAAGTTATCATATAAGATGGGTTGCAGTTTGGAAGTATCTCTCCTTTAGTTAGTCGTCTATGTATCCCTTGGTGTGAGTTATTGTTATGGAATATTAATGAGAAGTCTTACCATTTACATATTGCACATCTTATTTTAGTTTGCAATCTCTATTATATGATTTATCTTGTCATTAGTATTGGTATCACTTTGGGAGCATTGAATAAATCTATTTGGTTTTGGCAAACTTAGCATTGGTCAATAGCAACAACACTTTGAGGTTTAAGTAGAAAAGAGAAATACATGTAGTTGTTTCATTGTCTTTCTTTCTTGTTAGCTCATAGCCTATTATTCTGAAGTTAAAATTGTTTGTGCTTGCAAGGAAGATGCATGATTGTTTCTATCACATGTATATTTGTCTGTTTCCTTCAACTCTTATGCTTGCTAATTAACCTTCCTAGCCAAAGACCTGTACTGAGAGGGAATACTTCTCGTGCATCCAAACCTTAACCCAAACCTATGCCATTTGTGTCCACCATATCTACCTACTACATGGTATTTTCTGCCATTCCAAGTAAATACTTCGTGTGCTACCTTTAAACAATTCAAAATTTACTATCTCTTATTTGTGTCAATGTTTTATAGCTCATGAGGAAGTATGTGGTGTTTTATCTTTCAATCTTGTTGGGCAACTTTCACCAATGGACTAGTGGCTTCATCCGCTTATCCAATAATTTTGCAAAAAGAGCTGGCAATGGGATTCCCAGTCCCGAATTAATTAAACTAAATAGACACTCCTCCATGGTATGTGATTGATGGACGGCACCCGAAGGATTCGGTTAGCCATGGCTTGTGTAAGCAAAGGTTGGGGGGAGTGTCATCATAATAAAACTAAAATAAAAAGGCACTCCTTCATGGTATGAGATTGTTGGCAGGCACCCGAGGATTCGGTTAGCCATGGTTTGTGAAAGAAAGGTTGGAAGGAGTGCCACACAAAATAAAAATAAAATAGGAGCCGCTCTTTGAAGGTTGTCTGGCAAGGGGGTTAGAGTACCCGCTACCAGTCGTTGACAACAACAAACACCTCTCAAAATTTTACTTTTATTCTCTTTATATGATTTCAAAACTGAAAAAGCTCTAGCACATGATTTAATCCCTGCTTCCCTCTGCGAAGGACCTGTCTTTTACTTTATGTTGAGTCAGTAAACCTATTTCCCTCCATCTCAAGCAAGCATTTGAGTTGTTGTGATTAAACCATTATATTGTGATTTGCTTCATCATGTCTTTTACTTTTCCTTGTTTAGTACAAGTTTTATCTAAATGAATATAGCTTTACAAGTAATCAATGATTATGAGGAGACTATTATGATTGAGTATGCAAGTTGTGCCACATAAACTTTAACATGAGAGCGCTGCTCAATAAGATAAGTATAACCTGTTAATTGTTCTCTGACCAAGAATGAAGTTTGCCATCACCAACTATGATTTCTTATGCACCTTTATTTGTGATTACCTTATACTTGTTTCAAGTTGAGTTATATGAGGAAGATGTCTACTAGAATGTCTTGTGTGAATGAATATGATGCTTCTTGTCTGTATTTTATTGATCGACTCTTCACTCCATAAACATGTGGTCCCGTTAATGAGTTCCGCTTTCGCTTGGGGACAAGCGAAGTCTAAGCTTGGGGGGAGTTGATACGTCCAATTTGCATCACTATTTTATATCATAATTTGCTGTTATTCATTGATATATTTCATATTTGGACATAATACTTATGTTATTTCATCTATTTTGCATGTTTCATGATTATTGGAGGATCGAGCACCGGAGCCAGGATTCTGCTGGAAAAAGCACCGTCAGAATGCAATATTTCGGAAGATCAACAGTTGACGGAAATTATACCAAAAATCCTATTTTTCCAGATGATGAAGGGAGCCAGAAGGGGGAGCTGAGGGGACCCGAGGTGGGCCCACCCCATAGGTCGGCGCGGCCCAGGGCCTGGCCGCGCCGCCTAGTGAGGAGGGGGGCCCACAGCCCCTCTCGCCTCCTTTTCTTCGTGAAATCCTTCGTCCCGAAGACCTAAGCCCCAGAGGATACCTTACGAAGAGTTACAGCCGCCTCTGCGGGGCGGAGAACACCAGAGAGAAAAGAGCTCTCCGGCGGGCTGAAATCCGTCGGGGAAATTCCCTCCGGGAGGGGGAAATCGACGCCATCGCCACCGTCATTGAGCTGGACATCATCTCCATCACCATCATCATCATCTCCACCATCATCACCGCCGTCTCCACCGCTGGATATCGTCACCGCCGTAGCAATTTGGGTTTGATCTTGATTGTTTGATAGGGGAAACTCTCACGGTATTGATTTCTACTTGTTATTGATGCTATTGAGTGAAACCGTTGAACCAAGGTTTATGTTTAGATTGTTATTCATCATCATATCACCTCTGATCATGTTCCATATGATGTCTCGTGAGTAGTTCGTTTAGTTCTTGAGGACATGGGTGAAGTCTAAATGTTAGTAGTGAAGTATGGTTGAGTAATATTCAATGTTATGATATTTAAGTTGTGGTGTTATTCTTCTAGTGGTGTCGTGTGAACGTCGACTACACGACACTTCACCTTTATGGGCCTAGGGGAATGCATCTTGTACTCGTTTGCCAATTGCGGGGTTGCCGGAGTGACAGAAACCTAAGCCCCCGTTGGTATATCGATGCAGGAGGGATAGCAGGATCTCAGAGTTTAAGGCTGTGGTTATATTTATCTTAATTACTTTCTTGTAGTTGTGGATGCTTGCAAGGGGTATAATCACAAGTATGTATTAGTCCTAGGAAGGGCGGTACATTAGCATAGGTTCACCCACACAACACTTATCAGAACAATGAAGATTAATTAGCCGTATGTAGCGAAAGCACTAGACTAAAATCCCGTGTGTCCTCGAGAACATTTGGTCATTATAAGTAAACAACCCGGCTTGTCCTTTGTGCTAAAAAGGATTGGGCCACTCGCTGCAATTGTTACTCTCGCACTTTACTTACTCGTACTTTATTCACCTGTTACATCAAAACCCCCTGAATACTTGTCTGTGAGCATTTACAGTGGATCCTTCATCGAAACTGCTTGTCAACACCTTCTGCTCCTCGTTGGGTTCGACACTCTTACTTATCAAAGATACTACGATACACCCCCTATACTTGTGGGTCATCACCCCACTCAATTTTCTGAAATCTTGTAATATGTTAAGCTAAAGGCTGGTTTGCCCACACTTAGAAATGATATTTGCATCACTTATCAATTATCATATGTTTGCCCATTTGAATCTTGTCGAATCCTAGATTTGACCATGATAATTTAAACAAGTTTAAAACATGAAAATGAAAAGGGAAGCTTGTATCCTTCTTAGTCACTCTAAAATGAAGTTTTGGGAGGTTTTTGAAATTTCCATGTTTGAAACCCAAAACCACTTCTCTTCATGCTTGACTTCATAAACATGAAAATGAAGACTTTTGCTAACGGAGGGAGTAAGCACTCTTGCTATCAAAAGTACCAAACGATGCATACCAAAATGATTTTTTAGAGGAATACTAGTTTGGATTATATAATTTTATATTAGTAGGCCAAATCGAACCCCGTAGTTGGATTTTCAGAAATTGATCCGTAGTACTGGGCAAAACCCTAGTTTAGCTTATTTAATAATAGATTCGTAGGTCGATTTTTTTCGTTTTTATTATTATTACTAGGCAGCACATGTGTTTGCCCGTCCAGTGAAACTCTTTCATTTCATTTTTATTTTCCGCAAGGTCGGGAGTCGGAGGAAGAGGGATCACACGGGAGGAGACGAAGGGAGAGCACTCACGGGGCCCCACTTATTTATGGTGTCTAGATTTTTTCGGGTGATGCTGACTGTTGTGCAGGGTTGTCAGTGCGCAGGGGGTGCGAGCGAGCGAGGCCGAGAATGAGAGAGAGATTTTTTTTAGAGGGACAACCGAACGATCCTGAAGGACCCAGATTTTGCAATACGCATCAGAGCACAGTTTACAGCAGGACACAAAATAAACACGAAAATACGTCTAAATCCCTAAGATTTACATGGTAGACCCCAGGCTGAAGGCAAGAAATGCGATCGGGTCCTTAACAGCCACCGTCCGGATTGATCCTCGTCGGAGCCGGGCACGAACAACTTGGCGCGACCAAATTGGCATGGCTACAGAGCCTGCACACCATGGCCTCCGAGCTGAGCTAGAAACGCCCTGCCAAAACCGGCAGCCAACGGAGGTGGATAATTGGAGAGATGGAGAGAGAGAGAGTCTTGATGCCTCTCTCTTGACAAAGAATATGGCTGGGAGTTTGCCTACCTAGCGTACCTGACTTGTGCTCACTGAAGTGTGGGACCTCACGCATGGGAACCACACGTAAGTGACAGACTTGTTGCTCTAATAACTCGGGTGATTATTATATTGTATTAGTACATAGTTTCCTATGGATCCTTCTTAGTCACTCCAAAATGAAGCTTTTGGGGGGTTTTTGAAATTTCCATGTTTGAAACCAAAAACGACTTCTCTTCATGCATGCTTGACTTCATAAGACAAAGTTTAGCTAGGGGTATGGGGTAGATACATGATTTTCCTGGTTTGAATATGTCTAGACCTTGTTTATCAACTTAATTGAATGCTTACTATATGACATAAGAAGACTATGTGCCTTGTTTTTTCTTTTTTTTAATTTTTTTCTAAAATTTGTATACCCATTTGAATCTTGGTCAAATTCTAGGTTTCACCAAGATTTGAATAAGTTTAAAACATGAATATGAAAATGTAAGCATGTATGCTTCTTAGTCACTTCAAAATGAAGCTATTGGGAGGGTTTTTGAAATTTCCATGTTCGAAACCAAAAACCACATATCTTCATGCTTGACTTCGTGAAACAGAGTTTAGGGTTAGGGGGTAGATACATGATTTTTCTTGTTTGGATATGTCTAGACCTTGTTTATCAACTTAATGGAATGCTTACTATATGACATAATTACGAAGACTATGTGCCTTGGTTTTTCATGTATTTAAACAAGTTTAAAACATGAATATGAAAAATTAAGCATATATACTTCTTAGTCACTCCCAAATGTAGCTCTTGGGAGGGTTTTTGAAATTTCCATGCTTGAAACCAAAAACCACTTCTCTTCATGCTTGACTTTTTTTTGAAAGGAATACGGTAGGGGAAACCCCTACAGCGATTTTTTTAAAAAATAATAAGAACCCAAATTTTCGCATCCCTGAAGATTTGAACCTGGGTGACTGCATGGGTTGTACATCCACTTCCCTAACCAAGTGAGCTAGGCTCACTTCTTTTCATGCTTGACTTCATAAGACAATATTTATGGTTAGGGGGTAGATACATGATTTTTCTAGTTTGAATATGTCTAGACCTTGTTTATCAACTTAATTGGATGCTTACTATATGACATAAGAAGACTATGTGCATTGGTTTTTCATTTTATTGTTTTTTTTAATTTTATGCCCATTTGAATCTTGGTCAAATCCTAGGTTTGACCATGATTTAAACAAGTTTAAAACGTGAATATGAAAAATTAAGCATATATCCTTCTTATTCACTCCAAAATGAAGTTCTTGGGAGGGTTTTTGAAATTTCCATGTTTGAAACCAAAAACCACTTCTCTTCATGCATGCTTGACTTCATAAGACAAAGTTTAGGGTTAGGGGTAGATATATACATGATTTTCTGGTTTGAATATGTCTAGACCTTGTTTATCAACTTGAATGCTCTTACTGTATATATGACACAAGAATGCTATGTCCTTTGTTTTTTCGTTCTTTTGATTTTTTCTGAAATTTTATGCCCATTTGAATCTTTTGGTCAAATCCTAGGCTTGACCAAGATTTAAACAAGTTTAAAACATGAAAATGAAAAGGGAAACCTCCATCCTTCTTAGTCACTCTAAAATCAACTTAATTGAATGCTTACTATATGACATAAAAAGACTATGTGCCTTGTTTTTCATTCATTTTGATTTATTTTGAATTTTTATGCCTATTTGAATCTTGGTAAAATTCTAGGTTTGACCAGTTTAAATCATGAATATGAAAAATTAAGCATCTACCCTTCTTAGTCACTCCAAAATGTAGCTCTTGGTGGGGTTTTAAAATTTCCATGTTTGAAACCAAAAACCACTTCTCTTCATGTGCATGCTTGACTTCATCATAAGACAGAGTTTAGGGTTAGGGGTAGATATATACGTGATTTTTTCTGGTTTGAATAAGTCTAGACCTTGTTTATCAACTTGAATGCTTACTATATATATGACATAAGAATGTTATGTCCTTTGTTTTTTCATTCTTTTGATTTTTTTCTGAAATTTTATGCCCATTTGAATCTTTTGGTCAAATCCTAGGTTTGACCAAGTTTTAAATAAGTTTAAAACATGAAAATGAAAAGGGAAGCCTGCATCCTTCTTAGTCACTCTAAAATCAACTTAATTGAGAATGCTTACTATATATGACATAAGAAGACTATATGTGCCTTGGTTTTTCATTTTTTTGTTTTTTTTTTAAATTCTTATGCCCATTTGAATCTTGGCCAAAACCTAGGTTTGACCATGGTTTAAACAAATTTAAATCATGAATATAAAAATTAAGCATCTATCCTTCTTATTAGTCACTCCAAAATGTAAATCTTGGGAGGGTTCTTGAAATTTGCATGTTTGAAACCAAAAACCAATTCTCTTCATGCATGCTTGACTTCATAAGACTGAGTTTAGTGTTAGGGGTAGATATATACATGATTTTCTAGTCTGAATATGTCTAGACCTTGTTTATCAACTTGAATGCTTACTATATATATGACATAAGAATGCTATGTCCTTTGTTTTTTCATTCTTTTGATTTTTTTGAAATTTTATGCCCATTTGAATCTTTTGGTCAAATCCTAGGTTTGACCAAGATTTAAACAAGTTTAAAACATGAAAATGAAAAGGGAAGCCTGCATCCTTCTTAGTCACTCTAAAATCAACTTAATTGAGAATGCTTACTATATGACATAAGAAGACTATATGTGCCTTGGTTTTTCATTTTTTCATTTTTTTTAATTATTATGCCCATTTGAATCTTGGACAAATCCTAGGTTTGACCATGGTTTAAACAAATTTAAATCACTAATATAAAAATTAAGCATCTATCCTTCTTAGTCACTCCAAAATGTAAATCTTGGGAGGGTTCTTGAAATTTGCATGTTTGAAACCAAAAACCACTTCTCTTCATGCATGCTTGACTTCATAAGACAGAGTTTAGGGTTAGGGGTAGATATATACATGATTTTCTAGTCTGAATATGTCTAGACCTTGTTTATCAACTTGAATGCTTACTATATATATGACATAAGAATGTTATGTCCTTTGTTTTTTCATTCTTTTGATTTTTTCCTGAAATTTTATGCCCATTTAAATCTTTTGGTCAAATCCTAGGTTTGACCAAGATTTAAACAAGTTTAAAACATGAAAATGAAAAGGGAAGCCTGCATCCTTCTTAGTCAATCTAAAATCAACTTAATTGAGAATGCTTACTATATGACATAAGAAGACTATATGTGCCTTGGTTTTTCATTTTTTTCATTTTTTTTAATTCTTATGCCCATTTGAATCTTGGACAAATCCTAGGTTTGACCATGGTTTAAACAAATTTAAATCACTAATATAAAAATTAAGCATCTATCCTTCTTAGTCACTCCAAAATGTAAATCTTGGGAGGGTTCTTGAAATTTGCATGTTTGAAACCAAAAACCACTTCTCTTCATGCATGCTTGACTTCATAAGACAGAGTTTAGGGTTAGGGGTAGATATATACATGATTTTCTAGTCTGAATATGTCTAGACCTTGTTTATCAACTTGAATGCTTACTATATATATGACATAAGAATGCTATGTCCTTTGTTGTTTCATTCTTTTGATTTTTTCCTGAAATTTTATGCCCATTTGAATCTTTTGGTGAAATCCTAGGTTTGACCAAGATTTAAACAAGTTGAAAACATGAAAATGAAAAGGGAAGCCTGCATCCTTCTTAGTCACTCTAAAATCAACTTAATTGAGAATGCTCACTATATGACATAAGAAGACTATGCGTGCATTGCTTTTTCATTTTTTGATTTTTTTTTAAATTCTTATGCCCATTTGAATCTTGGTCAAATCCTAGGTTTGACCATGGTTTTAACAAATTTAAATCATGAATATAAAAATTAAGCATCTATCCTTCTTAATTAGTCACTCCAAAATGTAACTCTTGGGAGGGTTTTTGAAATTTCCATGTTTGAAACCAAAAACCACTTCTCTTCATGCATGCTTGACTTCATAAGACAGAGTTTAGGGTTAGGGGTAGCTAGATACATGATTTTTTTGGTTTGATAATGTATAGGCCTTGTTTATCAACTTCATTGAATGCTTACTATATGACATAAGAATAATATGTGCACTGGTTTTTCATTTTATCGATTACTTTTTGAATTTTTATCCCCATTTGTTGAATCTTGGTCAAATCCTAGGTTTGACCAAGATTTAAACAAGTTTAAAACATGAATATGAAAAAGTAAGCCTGTATCGATCCTTCTTAGTCACTCCAAAATGAAGCTCGTGGGAGGTTTTTGAAATTTCCATTATTTTTCTTGTTTGAATTTGTCTAGACCTTGTTTATCAACTTGAATGCTTACTGTATGACATACAAAGACTATTTTCTTTGGTTTATGATTTTGTTGTTGAATTTTTATGCCCATTTAAATCTTGGTCAAATCCTAGGTTTGACCATGACTTAAACAAGTTTAAAACATGAATATGAAAAAGTAAGCATGTATCCTTCTTAGTCACTCCAAAATGAAGCTCTTAATTAGTAGGGTTTTTGAAATTTCCATGTTTGAAACCAAAAACCACTTATCTTCACCATGCATGCTTGACTTCATAAGACGGAGTTTAGGGTTAGGGGTAGATACATGATTTTTCAGGTTTAATATGTCTAGACCTTGTTTACCAACTTAATTGAATGCTTATTATATGACATATATAAGATGACCTAGGTTTTTCATTTTTTTTGAATTTTTATGCCCATTTGAATCTTGGTCAAATCCTAGGTTTGACCAAGATTTGAACAAGTTTTAAACATGAATATGAAAAGGTAAGCATGTATGCTTCTTAGTCACTCCAAAATGAAGCTCTTGGGAGGGTTTTTGAAATTTCCATGTTTGAAACCAAAAACCACATCTCTTCATGCTTGACTTCATAAGACAGAGTTTAGGGTTAGGGGTAGCCACATACATGATTTTTCTGGTTTGAATATGTCTAGACCTTGTTTGTCAACTTAATTGTATGCTTATTATATGACATAAGAAGACTATGTGCATTGGTTTTTCATTTTATTGATTTTTTTGAATTTTATCCCCATTTGTTGAGTCTTGGTCAAATCCTAGGTTTGACCAAGATTTAAACAAGTTTAAAACATGAATATGAAAAGTAACATGTATCGATCCTTCTTAGTCACTCCAAAATGAAGCTCGCAGGAGGTTTTTGAAATTTCCATGATTTTTCTGGTTTGAGTATGTCTAGACCTTGTTTATCAACTTGAATGCTTACTATATGACATACACAGACTATGTGCTTTGGTTTTTGATTTTTTTTTTGAATTTTTATGCCCATTTGAATCTTGGTCAAATCCTAGGTTTGACCATGACTTAAACAAGTTTAAAACATGAATATGACAAAGTAAGCATGTATCCTTCTTAGTCACTCCAAAATGAAGCTCTTGGGAGGGTTTTTGAAATTTCCATGTTTGAAACCAAAAACCACTTCTCTTCACCATTCATGCTTGACTTCATAAGACAGAGTTTAGGGTTAGGGGGTAGATACATGAATTTTCAGGTTTAATATGTCTAGACCTTGTTTATCAACTTAATTAAATGCTTACTATATGACATAAGAAGACCTTGGTTTTTCATTGTTTTTTTTGAATTTTTATGACCATTTGAATCTTGGTCAAATCCTAGGGTTGACCAAGATTTGAACAAGTTTAAATCATGAATATGAAAAAGTAAGCATGTATGCTTCTTAGTCACTCCAAAATGAAGCTCTTGGGAGGGTTTTCGAAATTTCCATGTTTGAAACCAAAAACCACATCTCTTCATGCTTGACTTCATATGACAGAGTTCAGGGTTACCGGGAGATACATGATTTTTCTGGTTTGAATATGTCTAGACCTTGTTTATCAACTTAATTGAATGCTTACTATATGACATATGAAGACTATGTGCCTTGGTTTTTCATTTATTTCGATTTATTTTGAATTTTATGCCCATTTAAACAAGTTTAAATCATGAATATGAATAATTAGTCACTCCAAAATGTAGCTCTTGGGAGGGTTTTTGAAATTTCCATGTTTGAAACCAAAAACCACTTCTCTTCATGCATGCTTGACTTCATAAGACAGAGTTTAGGGTTTGGGGTAGACAAAGACGCGCCGACGCGTGGACGCAATTTATTCTCTGTCCCCTCGACATGCACTTGCCACTGTCTTCAATGATCGACACGAGCAAAGTGAAGCTTTTATTGGAGCCCAATGAGAGGGCCTCCATTTCTCGAGCGGTAGCGAGGTGACATGCACCCCGTGTGACATGCGGCCTAAATCCAAATTGAAACATTGCGAAAAAATCTGAAATAAATCATGCACGTTCACAGCACATATTAAGATAACCCCTAAAAATTTCAGATCAAAATTCGAAATATACATCGAGAAACAAAAAAGAGAAACTCAGATGTGAATAGTCTACATAGAAACTCAGATTTGAATTCGGGAACTATTCATGACAGATTTCTCTTTTTTTTCTCGATGTATGTTTCGAATTTGGATCTGAAATTTTTAGGGGTTATTTTAATATGTGCTGTGAACATGCATGATTTTTTCCAGATTTGTTCGCAATGTTTAAATTTGAATTTAAACCGCATGTCATACGGTGACATGCAATAGGTGCATGTCACCTGATCTGCGGTGACGCTGGGGCTAAAAAGAAGATTTTTTTTCTCCATCAAGTCAATGAAAAAAATACCCCTTTTTTCACCTTGCGCGACATGACGAGCAGTTCGACCGGGGGGAGTACTGTTATCGGGTCTGGTCGTCGCCCTCCTCCTCCCCACCTCATTTCCTCCACTGTTTCACATATTTTATCTTCTATTTATGCGGTGCCGTGGAGGTGGGGGTCTGGTCGTCACCCTCCTCCTCCCCACCTCATTTCCTCCACTGTCTCGCAACTCCTTGATCTACAACTCCTATCCATATACATGCCACTCAAATGGATGTATTTGTAGATACATCCATTTTAGTGGCAGTTAATATGGACCGGAGGAAGTACAAATAATATGAGGCATGTTTTGGAGTTGGCCCTGTTTAGTAGAGTTTACATTGAAGAGTTTACATCTTTCTACCACCATTATTTTTGATTTAGCTTGTCTTTTGTGCCCACCATTTTATCGGGCAGAGTTAATGCAAGATCCATAGCAAACTACCTTGTCACATTTTTTTGGCGGAGTGCATCGTCTCATGGCGAGCTAGCGACTTTGCCTACTAGAGTTTTTTTTGTTGAACTACATTTTTTGGATTTTCCCATTTTATTTGTGCACAAGCTATGAGCCGCCCGCAATTCAGCACCATATATTGGCGGGATTTTCTAGTTCAATTGTTTTGTACTAGGATATTAGCAGGATGCTATCTTCTAGGGCTTTCATTTCCCCTATATCCAGCCACACCCACGGACAAGCAAGGGCCTCTCTCCCTACCTCGCTCCTAGTCCGTCCCGCTCCCTCTCAGTCCTCCATCCGTAGCCGACATCCACCGCGCCGGAGCCAGCTCAGCGACGCCGTCAACCACACTCCGTCCGCTTCATCGGATCTGCTTCCCCGACTCACTGGTTTACCGGCCGGCGAGATCGGTAAACAAAGCGCCACCATCATCCACCGAACCAAACCGAACGGCCAACGCGCCACCTCCAGTAAGAAGAGTATCTGCTAGATAATTGGAGATGAACGGGGACAGCGTGGCAGGTCAGTATCTTGGTCTTGTAAAATGGTTCCTTAGTCTGAGCATATTTCGTAGGTGCATTTATCTGCAATTGCTATGATCTTGGTGGTCGTTTCCTTGTTGTGATGTGGATTTTTTTGAACCGGAACCCTGCTGATTGTTAATATTATAAGTGGATTACCTAGCCCTTTCTATCAGTTCTGACTTGTGGTTCCGTTGGCTTGTGGATGAAGCTTTTACATGGTATCAGAGCTCATAGTCTCAAGTTCGAGTCATCGCTTTCGCAAACCTTCTCTTCTCTTCTCCCGGTCTAGACCTTTCTGTCAGTTTGGACTTTTTGTTGCGTTGGCTATGTTGAGATGTATAAAGTGGATTGCCTAGCCCTTTCCATCAGTTCGTACTTTTGGTCGCGTTGACTAGTGCATTAAATCTTGACACTGATGATTTTCTATGATCCATTGATTTCCAGCTTTCTACATATAGCCCAGGTCTAGAAGCTTGTCAACTGGTCTAGTTCATTCATCGCTGTATTGAGTGCAATGAACGGAACAGTGGCTTCTCCTTTGTGTTGTGCTGCAACTCAACAGCTGTTCCTGCTTCTGTAGAGGCGAGTTGTGAACAGAGATACTTATGTATGCTACAGTACCAAATTTCGACTCCATATAATCAATATCTTAACAACCGTCTAATTCACAATCTCGAAACTGTAGCATTTAGTACCTCCTGCCTATCGAATACAATTATTTCACACACTGAAATATTTTGTACGCGTTTTGAATTGGAGAACATGGGAACCAACTTTGGTTCTGATTATGACTTGATGTGACCCTAGACTCGTTTTGGCGCGCGCAGTTCCCGAGCGAATCAAATGAATTTTGACCGTTCTATTAAAAAAGGGAACTTTGACCGTTGGATCAAGCGTTGGAGAACTGATGTGCCAACGGCCAATAATTGCTTGTGCATCATGGTGATGGCTTATCTGATTTCAAAAACTGAGATTTTTTCTATATATAGTGGATAGGTGGACAGATATAGATATAGATGGACAGATACAAATATAGCTTCGACTGTAGCCACACTCAAACTCAAAATCAGTTGAGCTGCAAAACCACTAGCCAATTAAGTCCGAAATATATCAGAGGCATTTTTTAATTGCAGTTCGGAGGACATGGGAGTAACTGATTTTGTTTGTGATAATGGCTTGATATGACCGCTGGGAATAAATGCCTGAGCAGAGCTACTTCGCATGGTCTACCATTTTTATATTAGACTAGTCATAGTGGTAAGTACTACCTCCGTCCCAAGGAATAAGGCCCACGCGTATTCCAAGACGAACTTTGACAATAAAAATTGAGCAACACACTCGTGATTATATTATATGTAATTAATATCGTTGGATTCGTATTGAAAAGCACTTTCTAATGATGCTAATTTCATACAAACAATCTTTATATATTTAAAGTAATTCTTTGTCAAACAAAAATCACGTAAAAGACACATATGATACTACTACATGATACTATTTCTATAGTGGGTAGTATCATGGAGTAGTATCATAGTCATGCTATATTTATTATTTTTTAGAATCTCAATGCCAATTTGTGTACATGATTTATTTAGCATTAACTTTTCTCGTTGTTTGCGCTATGATACAGTATCTACCTATGTTACTCTAATCTCCTCTCTCCTACTTAATTAGCTGCCACATGAGCATTTTTGTGAGACCAATGCGCATGATACTAGCACTATGGCTAGCCTTAGTATTACTACTCCTGGAGTAGTATATTTCTCTCGTGTACTTGGCTATTTTTGGGAATAAATAACAAACGGTGGGGTTTTCCCCTCCGTCCACCTCCAAAAATAATATTAGTATTATATTACTTGGACAATAGTCATAATCAAAATCAAATTTCAGTTCGTCGGCAAAATGTCCCGCCAATCCTGAAATATTTCAGACGCGTTTTCAATGGGATTTTGAAAATAGATAGTGATCATTGTAACCGATATTCAAGGTGATGATGATTTGATGTGTAACTCGGCCTTCAACATAGTACTAGTACGGTCTTACAATTTATTGTTATTATATTTGGTCCTTAGCCAAATTCAATATCTCAATACTGCTGTAAAACTTCCTGCCCACTAAATACAAATGTTTCAGACGCTTCCAAATTCCCATTCTACCCTCGTAAAATGACATCAATGTCCATGTATAAGTCGGTTGGTGGGGGGTCTGCCCGTCATTTTTTCGATCACCGCATCCCTTGCCAAGGAAACTCCACGAAAATCCAAAATTGAAAATCTATGTCAAGCGCTACAATCTCCCGCCAATAAATTCCAAAATATTCGCTAAGTGTTTTCAAATTTAAGTTTTTTTAGGAGATAGTACATGGGAACTGATTTCAGTTGTGATTATGACTTGATGTGACCGTAGGCCTTGGATTCTTGAACAGAGGCACTACGCCGGTCTACCATTTTCTAGTACTAATATTGCTTCTACTGTAGCAAAGTTCAAAGTTCAAAATCTCAGTCGAGAGGCAAAACCCCCCCGCAAAATGAATCCGGAATATTTCAGACGCGTTTTTGGATTGAACTTTGAAAGAACTTGGGTGTAAATGATTTTATGATGATGGCTTGATGTGACCCCTTGCCTTTTTTTTGCTGAACAGGGCTACAAAGTAGCATGGTCTACCCCTGGCCTTATATATTACAATCACGAGTGTATTACTTGCACCATAGCCGTATTCAAAATCAATTTTCAGTCAAGCTGCAAAATCTCCAACCAATCCTGAAATATTTCGGAAGGGCTTTTCAAAATGGATTTTCAAGATACATCATGATTATGATCGTGGTAACCGATTTTCAACGTGATGATGACTTGATGTGAAATTTGGCCGTACTAGTACGGTCTCATATTTTTGTATTACTTGGACTGTAGCCAAATTCGAAATCTCATTCCAGCGGCAAAACTTCCCGCCCGAAAAATACAAATATTTCACACGCTTCTAACTTCCCATTCTACCCTCGTAAAGATGACAACAATGTCCATGTATAAGTCAGTTGGTGGGGGGTCTACCCGTCATTTTTTTCGATCACCACCTCCCTAGCCCCGGAAACTAACCGAAAAAAATTCATTTCCCTCAGTCTCTCCTCTGAGACCACACCCACCGGAACTTCCCAAGTACCTCTCTCTCCCACCTCCACGACCACCGCACCGGAACATCCCCGCCGGACTTCCCTGGCCTACCCGAGGCCTCGCGATCCTCGTCATCCGGCTGCCTGCCGGAGCTGCTTCATCGACGCCGTCATCAACCGGACCGGATCATCCCCGCCGAACCTCGAAACCATATGCTCATCCAGCAGTCTACCGCAGTCGCTTCAGCTGCGGTATCGTCCAGCCCACCGGAGCCGCTTCGCCGGATCCGTCGTCCACCGCATCGGATCTTGCTCACCGACACCGCTGTGCATGGACCGGATCTGCTTCACCGGCGCCGTGCAAGATCTAAACTCTTCTACTGTCGCTTTTCTATTGCTTGCCTGCAAGTTCTTGTTTAATCTTGCGGGAACCTGTTTGTGCTAACAACGCGCCGTTACGTTTTTGCATATGAGAGGAGTAACCATGAAGTGTAATGGCCGTCTCTCCAACCCCAAGTAGCACATGTAGCATACTTCATCACCGGATCTATCAACCCCAGGAAGATCTGCTGTGACTCCCACAGAGTGCTTCTCCTAATGTAAGTCCCTTGTTTTAGCGCCATGTTCTGGGTTCAGATGCTTGTTTGTCTGAAGCTCTTTTAGTTCATTCCTAGCTATGACCGTAACACCTTGATATTTTCTAGTTCATTGCTAACTTTAAGCGATTGAACATTTTGGTTTGCATTCCCTGCTCTGTAGATGTAGCCATCATAACTTCTATCTTGCTCAGTCGTTGTTACAAAAATTATAGGTATTATAGTAACATCCTGCTATTATTTAGTTCATGGCCAATTTTAAGTAATTGCACATGTTGGTTCGCATTTCCTGCTCTATAGCTTTGGCATCGTAACTTCTATATTTGGTTTACATTGCCTGCTCTGTAGATCTAGCCATCATAACTTTATCTTGCTCAGTCGTTGTTACAAAAAATATGGCCTGCTACTATGTTGTTTGTGCCAATTTTTTACTCCATGAACATGTTGGCTTGCATTCCCTGTACTACAGGTGATGCCATTGTTTTGTATCTACTTCATTGTAAGCTAACAAAGTAAGGACTTAGTTTGGCATGCTATCACTCTGCTATCTAGCCTGTAGTACAAATAAACTTGTCATATTACTAGATAATAATTTTGCGTGCCATCTTGTTCTTCAAAAGCTGCATTATTCACTTGTTTCTCTGACTTGGCATGACGCTCACATATGGAATGCTGAACATATTGGTTTGCATTCCCTCTTATACAAGTTCACAGGTGATCCCACTATATTCTGTATCTGGTCCATCCTAAGCTCCAGCATTAACTATCCTCTATGTGTTACTCATTACAAGTTTATATCCCGAAACATCTTGATTTGCATCCCCTTCACTATAAGTTCAGGAGTATTATTTAGTTCACGGCCAAAATGAAGTAATTGCACTTGGCACATGTTGGTTCACATTCCCTCCTCTTTAGCTTTTGCCATCGTAACTTCTATTTTTGGTTTACATTCACCTTTCGTAGATGTAGCCATCATAACTTCATCTTGCTCGATCGTTGTTACAAAATTTATAGCCTTTGCTACTATGTTGTTCATGCCAATTTTGTACTCCCGAACATGTTGGTTTGCATGGGACTCGATGTAGTAAGTCTCGTTGTTTCATTCTAACATGCTCGTTATATTGGTCACATTGGTATGCGGCATGCACTCTTTGTTTGCTTATTGTGCGCATTACAATGATCTTGTTATAACGACGAAATGATGAGTTCCAAATTCTTTGGCAAACAATATTGTAGTGTCTTTGCCTTTCCATTGTTGCTGTCTTAACTTGTAATGTCTTTGTTTCAGATATAGGTGCTGCATGGACAACTTAAAAGACTGCCGGATCGCTTCATTGTATTGCTAGGTTTAATTACCATTCAATTTATCTGGGTTCTGTAATATTTTTTCAAAGCCGTGCAGCTGATGTAATATTTAGTTAGTTTTTATAGTTCTTTCGCGCATTTTTTCTTTGTTGCTTGTGGTAAGTGAGGCTATCCGACAGAAATCATTGCTGCGTAAATATTCTCAGTATCTAAAACACGAATTCCCATCCCTTAAACGGCCCAATTAACCGAAATCACATATGTGCCGGCCCGTAAAATCCTAAAGCGCCTATTATGCCGGCATATAAATAGCAACTAAACGGGCTGGCCCACTTACTTATTGGGCCAGCCCACTTGATTTACGGTGGACCCCACACTCTAATTGGGCCGGCCCACTTGCTTTAAGGTGGACCCCACCCACTACTGGGCCGGCCCACTAACTAGTTGGGCCAGCCAATTGCTTTTGTGGTGGATCCCACATACTAAATGGGCCGACCCTTTAAGAGGAAAGTGGGACCCACCTGTGTTTTTGGCCCGGCCCACTATCTTGTTGGGCTGGCCCACTTGCTATAAGGTGGACCCTACATACTAAATGGGCCGGCCCTTTAACAAGAAAGTGGGACCCACCTGTGCTTTTGGCCCGGCCCACTATCTTGTCGGGCCAGCCCACTTGCTACATGGTGGACCCCACATACTAAATGGGCCGGCCCTTTAAGAGGAAAGAGGGACCGACATGTGTTTTTGGCCTGGCCCACTAGCGTGTTGGGCCGGCCCACTTGCTATATGGTGGACCCCACATACTAAATGGGTCGGCCCTTTAACTGGAAAGTGGGACCCACCTGTGTTTTTGGCCCGGCCTACTATCTTGTTGGGCCAGCCCACTTGCTATATGGTGGACCCCACATTCTAAATGGGCTAGCCCATTAACAGGAAAGTGGGACCCACATGTGCTTTTGGCCCGGCCCACTGGCTTGGTGGGCCGGCCCATTTGATCTAATGTGGACCCCACGTACTAAATGGGCCGGCCCGATAGCAGGAAAGTGGGACCCACATGCTAATTGGGCTAGCCCAATAACTTCTTGGGCCGGCCCACTTGCTTTAAGGTGGACCCCACTTGGTAAATGGGCCGGCCCGATAACATGAAAGTGGGTCCCACATGTTTTGTGGGCCGGCCCTTTTGCCTGTTGACCGGTCAAACGAGTGCATTCGGCCCGGCCCACATGCTTAGTGGGCCGGCCCATTAATCTTTTGACCAGTCAACCTTAGAGGTTAGGCCCGGCCCACGTAACTAATGGACCAGCCCAGCTATATAGTTGACCGGTCAAACTAAGTCAGCTGGCCCGGCCCGCAAACTTAATGGGCCGGCCCACTTAAGACGTGGCAGGCCTCGTGTGGGCCTACCATCTACCACAGGGTTTCAGCGGTTAACACCGTTAACTGCCAGTTAACGGCGTCTGCCACGTGTCAGTTTGCATGACGTCAGCAGTCAACGGGCTCCCGGAAACACTTCTGCAACGGTCTGATTTTCCGTGGCGGAAGGGCGCCCAAGCGCGACGGACCGAAAAAAATCGTCGTAGGACTTTGCCTGACGCAGTTTCGACAACAGAACCCATATCGTCGGGTTAGGCCCATAGGCGACAAAAAATACCCCTTAGCGGACGATTTTGAGACGTTGTCTATCAGAACTTTTCTTGTAGTGTTTGTATCCTCTGAATGTTGTTGTGTAGTGGTGCACACATGTTAAATTGGGACACAAGCAAACAGTGGAAATAGTTGTGTGTCATATGACTTCTTAAACAACTTGACTATTGGACAGCATGATACATGTTGTGTTGCTCAGCATTAACCAGTTAATACTAGACCATGTGTTGATACCATTATCTTCTGATTTTCTAGGGTTCAGTAGGAGTTTCACTAGTTGATTATTGATTGCTTGGTTATGCATAAAATGAGTACGATGTCTCCTACAGAACTATGTGCTTAACTAGGTCAGCATATTACAGGAACTGGTGAGAGAATGCACTGCCATGTTTAAAATAAGATCTGAACTAGGGAGTATTTATATAACATTACAAAATTTGGCTGTACTAGTAGGACTGAATTTGGATTTGCTGTTTGGATGTTCGACAAGCTTTACAAAATACTCCTAAACAGTATTTGGTTGTAGGACTCAAGTTGGAGTATTTGCTAGGTTCGTTGGTTTTGTTAAATTAAAAATACAAGTAATGGTTTCCATTTCTAATGCAATTTAATAACTAGTATTATCTTCATCCATGCAAACAGAACCCTAATACAGGGTTCTAGTTTGTATTGAAAAGCAAACAGAACCCTAATGCTTTGATCCAGATATGAAAAACTAGTTTGAAATTAAGCCAAAAACTCCATACATTCAAACAAATTTCTTGGAAATGAAAGACAAATCCTCCAAACATTCAAACCTTGGAAATAAATGCAAGGAATCTAGTTTATTTAAAAACCAAATATTACAAACTGAAATGTACATTGCATGTATCTTGCAATCCGTAATCCAGCATTGAAAACACGTTTCTATTGAAGCCAAAGCAAATCAATTCTTGGAAAAGATCGGAACAGTCAAAAGAACACTGGATCTGCAAACCAATAGATTTGGATCACGGAGAAACTGGAGAAACAGACGGAAAGATTGGGATCTGCATACTACCTTCGATTCTCTTCGAGAAGGTCGTCGGTGACGGCTCCGGACGAAGCGACGGATGCTCTCCGGACGAACCCTAGTTTCTGGTTGAAGGGGGAGAATGAGGGAAAACTTTTCGGCTAGGGGCGATGGCTGCCTTAAAAAGGAGGGAATCCTTTTTGCGAAACACTCCTCCCACCGCCAAAATTTATTACGAAACACTCCTCCCACCGAAAGAAAGTTATTACGAAAAGGTCCCTCCACCGCTTCGTCTCTTCATGTCCAAAACTACCCCCCCGGCCGCTTCGTCTCTTCTGCTCCGTGGCGAAACCCTAAATCCCCAAATCCCGAAATCTGCTACGCGGTGGCGAATCCGTCAAGCTCCGCGGCGGTGAACTCGCCGTAAAGCTCGCCATCAAGCCCTCCGTCAAGCTCCGCGGCGGTGAACTCGCCGTGAAGCTCGCCGTCAAGCTCGCCGTCAAGCTCGCCATCAAGCCCTCCGTCAAGCTCCGCGGCGGCGATTCCGTCAAGCTCCGCGGCGGCGAACTCGCCGTCAAGCCCTCCGTCAAGCTACGCGGCGGCGATTCCGTCAAGCTCGGCGGCGGCGAACTCGCCGTCAAGCTTGCCGTCAAGCCCTACGTCGTCGAGGTGATCTCCGTCGCGGAGCAGATCAAGGGGAGGCGATTCCCGACGAGCTCGTCGTCAAGCCCTCCGTCGAGCCCTACGTCGCGGAGGTGATCTCCGTCGCAGTAGAAGCTCGTGAGGGCTCGTCGAGCTCGTGAGGGCAGAGGTGATCGAGGACGAGGTCGCCCTCACTTCCTCAATGGATTGGCGCCAATCCTTCCTCAGTACATCATCCACGGTGAACCAGACCGATGCAAGCTACTCTGGTGAGCACAAATGCAGTACCTCTGTATTACCAATGTTAACTGCTTGAATTGTTGTTTTTCTATACAATTGCTTGCTTGAATTGTTGGCTTGCTTGCTTGAATTGTTGGCTTGCTTGCTTGAATTTCTTACTAGGGATGATTGCCTCAACAAGTGATGTGTTGTCATGTTGCTGGTACATGGTCGTGCTGATCTTCTGATTAAGCTCTAGTTGGTAGCTCTAGCTGTAATGATGTGCAACCATACATAGCAGCTCATTGCTACTACTAATCTTGTTACAAGTAACAGTTGTTACTATATTGAATTGAACCCACCTCACAAAAGTACACTATAATTTGACTGCAGTCACTAATATGTATGAAAACTACTCTACATGCAGGCACTGCTTGAATTCTTGTTTGCTTAAATTCTATTGCTGACAATTATTACTGGTTAAAATGGATAAAAGTTCGATGAAGGAACCAAGGTCTAGTTCAAAATATGGTATTTGTGTTACCAATTTCCTGCTATATGAAGCTGAAAATGCTGGAATGCAAGATAGAGTTTTGTGTCCTTGCGCCCGTTGTGCAAATAGGTTTTGGAGAATCAGTAGCATTATCAATGAGCATTTGATTTGCAATGGGTTCATGCATGGATACCATACTTGGGTTTTCCATGGAGAAGATAGTGTAGAACCTCTTGCGCCGCATTTATCTCCCTAGCCTGAACATGTAGGAAGATCTGAAAGCCAAATTCAGCCTGAAGAATTAGCTAACAGTGATGAGATGGACCAGATGTTGTTGGACAATTTTGGAATGTATGACACTGGGGTTTTAGGCAACCAGGAAGATGGCGATAGTGCAGACGATGAAGATGAAGAGGACAGTAACACTGATGATGTTACTGCTGATGCTGAAGCCTACAAAAAACTAGTGGAAGATGGTAGTCAGGATTTGTATGTAGGCTGCACAAGTTTTTCAAAACTACAGTTCATAGTTAGGTTGTTGAACTTGAAGAATACATGGAAAGTGCCCAATGGATGCTATGATGAGATACTGTCATTATTTAAGGAAGCTCTTCCACAACCTCATGCACTATCAGGAATTAAAAATTTGCATGCATCAAAGAGGTACATAAAAGACATAGGCATTGGTTATGAAATCATTCATGCATGCAAGAATGACTGTATCATGTTCAGAGGAGCACACAAGGACAACACAGTGTGTCCAATATGTAACACAAGCAGATGGAAGAGTGAGAACACAGGAGTTGGTGGGAAAAGGATGTACAAGGTTCCTCAGAAAGTTATCAGGCACTTCAAACTGAAACCAAGGGTCAGAAGGCTTTTCATGTGCTCTAAAACAGCACCTTATATGACCTGGCACAGTAAAGGCAGAACTAAAGATGCAAAATTGAGGCATCCAGCAGACTCTCCAGCATGGAAACACTTTGATTTTACGCATCGCAAGTTCAGTGAAGACCCAAGAAATATTAGGTTTGCATTAGCTACTGATGGGTTCAATCCATTTGAAAACATGAGCATATCATACAGCATCTGGCCAGTTATTCTGATTCCACTTAACCTTCCTTCTTGGGTGTGCATGAAACAATCAAATTTCATCCTAAGTGTTATTGTTCCTGGGAGGAAGGGTCCAGGGAAGGAACTGGATGTTTACATGCAGCTGGCTATAGATGATCTTCAGGAATTGTGGAAACCTGGAATCTGGACACATGATGCAGTTACTGGTGAGAAATTCATGCTACGTGCTGCTTTGCTGTGGACTATAACTGATTGGCTAGGCAGAGGCTGCATAAGTGGTGAGAGCTTGGTTGCGTGTGCACATTGTCTCACAAACACATGCAGTAGGTGGTTGACGCATTGCAAGAAAACAGTTTTCCTGGGTCATAGAAGATTTTTGGTTGATGGTCACCCGTACCGAACAGATGGTGCATCTTTCAATGGAAAAGATGAATTCAGAGATCCCCCACCTAAGATTACAGGTCAACAAATATCTGAAATGACTGCAACTCTGCATACAGATTATGGCAAGTTACACAAACACAAGAAGCCACCTAGGAGAAAAAAGAGGAGTGCTGCGGAATTAGAGGAAAATGAGGACATTTATATTCACAGTGTCGAGGAAACTTTCAAAAAAAGAAGTGTCTTCTTCCAGTTAGAATACTGGCCGACACTCCTTGTAAGACATAACTTAGACATCATGCATGTATAGAAAAATGTCTTTGAAAATATAGTGAATACTATTCTGGATGTTGATCAGAGATCGAAGGACAACTTGAATGCTAGATTGGATCTGCAGGATATGAATATTAGAACTGCCCTCCATGCTGATATGACGGCACCAAAACCTATCATACCTAGGGCAATATACCAGATGCTTCCTCAGGGCAAGAATATATTTTGCACCGTCATCAAGTATGCAAGATTTCCAGATGGATATGCATCAAACTTGTACCACAAGGTAAACTTGGAAGACAAAAGGTTAACTGGCCTCAAGAGCCACGATTGCCACATCATAATGCAGGATCTCATGCCGTTGGCCCTATGTAGATCGCTGCCTAGGAGTGTGGCTATGCTGCTGATACATTTTTGCAAGTACTTCAAAGTACTTTATGGTAAGGTGATAGATGCTGATGAGATGGAGCACTGGGAAGCTGAGATTGCTGAAATCTTGTGTCAGTTAGAGATGGTATTTCCTCCATCAATTTTTGACATGATGGTGCATGTAAATATCCACCTAGCAAGTGAAGTAAGAATTGCCGGACCTGTTCAATTCAGAGACATGTGGTCTACTGAGAGGTTCGTAGGAAGACTGGAGGACTTTGTACAGAACATGACTTATCCAGAAGGGTCGTTGGCAGAAAATTATCAGTTCGATGAATGCCTGACATTCTGCTCAAGATATCTGAATGGCTGTGCTACAAAGTTTAATAGACCTAGTAGACATGATAGTACTGAACCTAATTCTGCTGGACAACCTTATTTGAGGATCATCGGCAGGCCATTATCAGGTTTTGCTTCTAGTCAGCTGGATTTCGTTGCTTGTTCGCAGGCACAACGATGTGTTCTTGTGAACTATCCAGATATTGAAAAATATGCGCAGTGAGTACATTCCCAAACTAATTCCATAAAAATCATGTAGTGAGTCCATTTGCATCATCATTTTGATATCAGACCAGTGTCTAACCCCATTTAAATCTTGTAGAGAGCATAAAAATTTATTGGCCAGAGGAAAAAGGAAGTCAAAGAGAGATATTGAGAATGCTCACCACAGCACATTCGTAGACTGGTTTTCTAACCATGTAAGTAATGCTCACCACAGCACATTCGTAGACTGGTTGTGTGAATAAAAATTGCATTATTAACATGGTTCATTTCTCTACTAGGTACAAATTCTTAAAGATCAAGGAATTGATGTACCAGATGAAGTTTTCCTGTTATCTCAAAGACCATACAGGATGGTGAAATCTTATAATAGCTATAGTATAAATGGCTGCACCTATCACACACACTCATATAGTGTAGGAAAAGCAACACAGTGTGATGGAGTTTCACATGTTGCAAAAACATCGAGTTATGCAAGTGCTAAGGACAAAAACCCTACTTTGGGGTATGTCACATACTATGGTAGAATTAGTCAAATAATTGAGTTAAATTACTCAAATGGAGGCCACGTAGTGTTATTCAAATGTGATTGGGTAAAAAGTAACGGAGTTAGGGAGTTGGATGGTTTCAGAATAACCGAAGTCAATTTCAACCATACCTACAATGCACAAGATGAACATAGCGAACCGTTTATTCTTGCAAGCCAAGCCACACAAGTTTACTATGTACAAGACCCAGTTGATGTTGAATGGAACGCTGTAATCACTCCAACAATTAGAGATTTCTTTGATATGGATAGTGTCGACGTTGAAAAATGTGAGTGATTTTTGCACCATTTTTTTGTCAACAAGGAATTTCTTTATATACGTTGACAATGCCATTTATTATTCATGCAGGAACAAAAATGCTGGAAAGCCAAGAAAGGAGGATGAGCATGCTCAACCCCAAACTAAAGAAATTAAATCTGCCTACAAGAGATGTACAACCATCTGAACTCATCTCCAATGAAATGGAAAGAATAGCTCTTATGAAGGAAGCTAGGGCAAAGGGAGTTTACTACGATATGCTAGAAGTAAGTTCTCATTCATGCATCATTTTAGATAAGAAAAACTCATTCAATTTGCATTCTGTAATTACTGAATTGGAAAACTGTTCAAATTGCAGTCTGCAAGGATATATGATTCAGAAGGGGAAAAAGAAAATGACAGTGACAGTGATGATACCGAAGATGAAGCAGTAGATAACAAAGAACAGGATAGTGAAGAAGAGGAGGAACAAGAAGAGGAGGAACCTGAAGAAGAGGAGGAGGAAATTGAACAACCTGAAGAGAGAGGACAGCTTGAAGCACAACAAGGTATGGTCGTCAGTTCGCTGGATTCCATGTGCTACAACTGTTGTAGGCTCTGGCTAGCTGGATTCCATGTGCTACAACTGTTGTAGGCTCTGGCTTGCTGGATTCCATGTGCTATAACTGTTGTAGGTTCTTACTCGCTGTATTGTTTTAATGTTTCAGTAAAGCCGAAAAGAAGAAGAGGGCCTACTGATATGAATAAGTTTTGGAACAGGCATGGTCCGCATAACAAAGTGATTGTTGAATTCAACTATCTTGGTCAGCCATGTGGAGTGAATACTTCACAATTAACGAACTTCATAGCATATCTGGTCAAAGGAAAAGACGTATCAATGGGTCATGTGCGTTGGAGAAAGGTTCCAACTGCAGAAAAAGAAAAGTTATGGATGACTGTGAAGGTAATTAGGTTTTTTCAATGATTACTGCTAATGTCATCACAAATGGAGAATGTATCTCATAAACATTACTTTTTGACAGACTTTCTTCAACCTAACTGAAGCACACAAGGAATGGGTCATGAAATCAGCCTGCAAGAAGTGGAGAGCCTTTAAGTGCTATCTGAAAAACTCTTTCTGGAAAGCGGAATTGTCGGTTAACCAGAATGTTGCAAATGGGTGTGGGCAAAGAATTCATGGAGCACAGTGGAGAGCACTGTGCAAGAACTGGAGGAAAAGTAGTTCAATGGTCAGTAACCCATATTCTGTGCTAGTTTTGAGTACTTTGACTTTCTCCTTGAGGCACATTTTAGTCATAGTAAAGATGTGGTGTGCTTGTTTAGCTAATAAGGATTTTATTCAGTGCGGCATCTAAGAACAGAAACACCAGATTAAATCAAGCTAACTGTCTGCATACAGCTGGAACACGTAGTTTTGCTGTTGTACATGATCAGGAGGTATAATTGAATGCATGGTTGTACACAATGATAAGTTTTGCAGAATCATTTTAAATATGAACTACTGACATGTGCACTTGCACTCCTGTAGGAACTGAGGCAGGGAAGAACAGTGTCAAGGACAGAACTTTTTCGAATTGTTCATACAAAGAAAGATGGATTGCCGGTGAATGGTTTCTGTGCAACCAAAATTGTAAGTCATATTCCCTGAAATAAATGCAAATGCAACTCACAAATTACTATATCATCTATCATCTACCATCTAATGAATGTGTTGCTTAAATTTGAATGCAGGCTTTGATAAATGAACGTTTCCAACAAAACCCAGAATTAGTTGCCGAGCAGCACACGGATGGTGACCTCTACTCAGAATTGTTCTCACCACCTAGGAATTCTAGAAGACATGGATTTGGACTACTGGTAGGAGGGAAAGCATCAAAGGTACTGGATGAAGCTGTAGAAGCATTAAGGGATTCTAAGCAGGAGAACATTGAGCTCAGAGGCTACGTGGAAACACTCATGTCAAAGAGTCAACAATTGGAAGAAAAGGTAAATTACCTGATGCACGTCAACGAGATGGACATACAGATGAAATGCATGGAAACCAGGATCAAGAAGAAGGAGTCGCAGAAGAATTAGCGGCGTCAACACTAGCAGATCTGTCGATGCATAAGCAAGCACAACCTGAGCAAGAGAAAACAAAGGAAGCTTCCAGTGCACCAGGCAGAACAATATCAGAATCAGCATCAATAGCATCTGGCTTAACAAGTGCACCATCATCAAGTCATAATACATTGAAGGTACCAACAGCAACAACATTGAAGTCAACATCAGCTCCATTCAAATCACCTTTCAAGGCACCAGGAAAAGCAGCGGCACATGTCGTGAAAACAGCAGCAGCAACAGTCCAGGGATCAGCAACAACATGTGCCCAAAAAAGAGCACCAGAAACAGTCCAGGGATCAAAGGCAACAACAGAAGCAGAAGCAGGCAAGGTAGCAAAAGCAGCTGGATCAGCCAAGGGATCAACAACAGCAATCAATGGGGCAGAAGCAGCATCAGTACCGACGATACCGGAAGCAGCTGTAGCAGCCAAAGGATCAACAATAGCCCTCAAGGCTTCAGCGGCAGCAGTAGCACGAAAGGTACAAGAAGCAACTGGAGCATCCACTGGATCAACAACACTAAATGGATCAAAAGTATCACCCAAGGGATCAGGAGCAGTGGCACACAAGTTACCAGAAGCAGCTGGATCAGCCAAGGGATCACCAACAGTACTCATTGGATCAGAAGCAGCAGCATCAGAACCCAGGATATCAGCACCACCACCCAAGGGATCAACAGCACATGCAGGAACATTGAGCAGCCAGACATCAACCAGGACAAGAACAAAAAAGTCGACAACAAACCAAGGCACATCATCTTCAGCATTGAAGGAAGCATCTTTGCTTGGTCTTAGTCAAATGTTGCCGCCGAATCCGAAACTAGTAACAGCTATCTCAGAACAAGGCAGTCAAGAAATGAAATCACCAAGAACAAGTAAAAGAAGGAAAATTGCTAAGTCGGGAGATTACATCGAAGGATCACAGGGCAATGTAGAAAGCCAAGCAACAACAGCTGCAACACCAACAGGAACAATAAGTAAGAGACCGAAGAAGAGGAAGCTAGAAGAACTTATTGATGATAAGCTAGTAGAACTTAGTGATGATGTGGTCATTACTTCAGTTAATGTAGTGCAGAAGCCAAAATGCTCTTACAGGAATCTGCTAACAGACAACACAATCTTAGTCAAGGTAAAAGAGAAGAAGCTGGAAGAGAACATTGCTGACAAGGAAGGTGATTGGCATAGTACAAAACGATGCACCGATGAACATAATGATTGGCTTAGAGCAAGGAATCCACTTAAGGTTAGTATGTTAGCAATTTTACCACACATTGATTTGTTGTTCGCTGTACAATTGGTTGCTTGAATTAGTATGTTAGCTAATATGGCAAATGATATTGCTAATTAATATTCTGGCATAATGTAGGCAAATAAAATTAAAACTGGCATTGAAGAGGGGTTGACTTCGCCAAACAGCTTACAAATGGTGGCCCTGGGAACAGTTCAGGAAGTTGAAAATGAGGAGTTTGTCAAAGTTTTGGTGAACGTGGTCTTCAAGAAAACAACTGTCCTGCCAATACCAAAAGGCAGAATGCTTCAAATGGGAGACACTGAGGCACATTGCATCACCTGGCCAAGAAAAAATGTAGGTCACCTTTGAATCTTTCTTGTTCACCTTGTTGTAATGCTTTTATTTGTAGAAAAATATGCTAGACAGACAGATAATAAATGTCAAACATATAAAAGAAACAGAGAGTATTAGCAAGGTAAAATATGCAATTTAACTAAACTATGCAGAGTAGAAACTATATAATAACATTATTATTAGTCGTCTATGTAGACATGTTAAGATGGAGTGTCAAAGCATGTGCACCATAGAGATGTGCTTGGTTAAAGTATACATACAACTGTTTCACATTTTACAGGATGTGCTTGCTTAAAATATACATACATACAACTTGTTGATATATATTCATATGAAATCGATAGAATATCATATTTGTTGATATATGAGAAAATATGAGACTTATATTTGTTTCTTGATTGTTTCTTGTTCAACTTGATTTAATACAATTATTTGTATATGGTAGTGCAATTATATATTCAACTAGATTTTAGTTTTCTACCTCGCATAACAGCTTTTGTACTTTTGCAGGATATATGTTTTGCTGCTGACTTATAGAGCATGCAGCAACACGACCTAGTTGCTTTAGTTTGCCGGTCAACCTAGTAGAGATCTCATTTTGCCAGTACTTGATGATTTATTCCTCCGTTACTGAAATTATTTTTGCCAGTACTTGATGATTTATTCCTCCGTTACTGAAATTATTTTTGCCAGTACTTGATGATTTATTCCTCCGTTAGTGTAATTAGTTTCCAGTCTTGTCCTCTGAGCAAACCCGCCGTGTCGTCTCCAGTCTTGTCCTCGGTGTCGGCTAGCTAGGTGATCCGGCCAGGTCCAGATCCGGTTGACACGAAGAACCCTATGTTAACTGGATCTTGGATCTTGGAATAGGCTATTGCAAAATCCGGGTGTTTGATCTCCTCCATGAAACATGTGTTAGCTAGGGCGCATCTAGTGGTGGCTGGTGTGGCCTGGCCAGGATCTGTGTGAGTATGTTTTGGTCGCCGAAAACGCGGTGCTGCTTCGGATCCATCGGTGGCGTGGTTTGGCCGTGTTTGCCAATACTTGAAGATTTATTCCTCCGTTACTGAAATTATTTTTGCCAGTACTTGATGATTTATTCCTCCGTTAGTGTAATTAGTTGTTACATCTTAATTGCTCAATATTATTTATTCCAACATCTGTTGTTTGACACATTCAAGATTGGTTCCTTGTAGGTAACTGATTCGGCAATCGATGGAACAACGGCCGAGATTGCGTGTACACTTGAGAAGAAGTTGAAAGCAGTTGCATCTACTGCTAAGAAGAGGAAGGGTGCAAGTCAGAAAGACACTGCTTAGATATTGTCACCAGATTACTGCATAGTTACTGTCAGTGTTACATAATGCAAAATTGCTTAGACAATGCCTCCAAAACTGCAAAGTTATGCATCTGTGCATGTTAGTACTGTAATGTGACCACTGTGATTACTGCATAGTTACTGTCAGTGTTACATAATGCAAAACTGCTTGGACAATGCCTCCAAAACTGCAAAGTTATGCATCTGTGCATGTTAGTACTGTAATGTGACCACTGTGATTTGTTATTAGTACTGTAATATGACTTATACTTTAACTTTGACCAAAGCTGTGCCTGTTAGTACTGTAATGTTATTAGTATTGTAATATGACCACTGTCATGCTTGTAGTTTTAGGGGCATTTTGTTTACTAGCTTGTAAAGACATTTAGAGGCACATCTCAAACTGCCTCTAAAGACATTTAGAGGCAAATTTCAATGTGCCCCTGAAAAACTTTAGAGGCAAAACACTAAGTGCCCCTGAAAACCTTTAGAGGCACTTTTCGAACTGCCTCTAAAAACATTTAGAGGCACTTTTCAAACTGCATCTAAAAACCTTTAGAGGCACTTTTGAAACTGCCCCTAAAAACATTTAGAGGCACTTTCCAAACTGCCCCTAAAAACATTTAGAGGCATTTTCCAAACTGCCCCTAAAAACATTTAGAGACACTTTCCAAACTGCCCCTAAAAACCTTTAGAGGCACTTTTGAAACTGCCCCTAAATATATTTGGGGCATTTCATTCAAAGTGCCCCAAATACATTTAGGGACACAAACATCCGGGGCACTTTTCATAGTGCCCCTAAAAGTAATTAGGGGCACTTTGGCTACCTATTGGGGCACTTTGAAGTGGGCTCATAAGTAATGATTTCACTATTAACATTATTCTATTCTGGTTGGCAGTCACTATCATGCCTCTTTAAATTCATGATTGACTTGCTTATTTTACTTAGTGTCGGCTTCAGGCTTGAAACATGTGGCTTTTATTTTACGATTTTCTAAATCAAAACTTAAACAGTTGCCAAGTTGAATGACGAGTCCTGGAATGAATGGAAATGTGTTCGGGAAAAAAAATCTGCTCCATTGATTTTGGATGTTGTTTTCCTGTGTGATGCAATGTTACTTACCTCTGGTTCATAAGATCGCAGCATAAGTACTAATTTGCATAATTAACATGGGCCGACTTAGCAACTGAGCATCAGATTTTTTTTGCTTGGCAGTTGGCATCAGGCTTGAAAAACATGCGACGTGTGCACTTTATTTAACCAACTAGGGTAGTGTCACCTCCAGCCCATCAGAATTTAAATCTCAGATTTGATATTTTGGTGTCTCATTAAAAAATAAAGTATCAGTGGGAGGTAACGTTCCCGTCAACAGCGAGGCGCTCGTAGTGACTCCGTCAATCTCAAGATCCGTCGGATCATTTTTTGGACTCGGTCTTTCGGAGGGGCTCATAGGGGTAGGGTGTGCGTGCGGGTGTTCATAGGGTGAGTGTATGTACGTATGTATGAGTGCTTGCGTCTGTAACGAGTTTCACAAAAAAAAGTACACTCTTGTGTATGTTAAACTGCTTTACGGGAATTACTCTCGTATTGGGCTGGCCGATTGTCACACATTACCTAAAAATATTAATGTTGTTGCAATCTCTGGCTTCTCAGCGTTTGGCCGGTGCACCCATCTGTGTGGGTCAACCTATACACTAGTCCATATTTAGGGGCACTTCAAAGTGCCCCAATAGGTAGCCAAAGTGCCCCTAATTACTTTTAGGGGCACTATGAAAAGTGCCCCGGATGCTTGTGTCCCTAAATATATTTGGGGCACTTTGAATGAAATACCCCAAATACATTTAGGGGCAGTTTCAAAAGTGCCTCTAAAGGTTTTTAGGGGCAGTTTCGAAAGTGCCTCTAAAGGTTTTTAGGGGCAGTTTCGAAAGTGCCTCTAAATGTTTTTAGGGGCAGTTTCGAAAGTGCCTCTAAATATTTTTAGAGGCAGTTTGAAAAGTGCCTCTAAATGTTTTTAAAGGCAGTTTGAAAAGTGCCTCTAAAGGTTTTCAAGGGCACTTAGTGTTTTGCCTCTAAAGTTTTTCAGGGGCACATTGAAATTTGCCTCTAAATGTCTTTAGAGGCAGTTTGAGATGTGCTTCTAAATGTCTTTACAAGCTAGTAAACAAAATGCCCCTAAAACTACAAGCATGACAGTGGTCATATTACAGTACTAATAACATTACAGTACTAACAGCCACAGATTTGGTCAAAGTTAAGGTATAAGTCATATTACAGTACTAATAACAAATCACAGTGGTCACATTACAATACTACCATGCACAGATGCATAACTTTGCAGTTTTGGAGGCATTGTCTAAGCAGTTTTGCATTATGTAACACTGACAGTAACTATGCAGTAATCACATTACAGTACTAACATGCACAGATGCATAACTTTGCAGTTTTGGAGGCATTATCTAAGCAGTTTTGCATTATGTAACACTGACAGTAACTATGCAGTAATCTGATGACAATATCTAAGCAGTGTCTTTCTGACTTGCACCCTTCCTCTTCTTAGCAGTAGATGCAACTGCTTTCAACTTCTTCTCAAGTGTACACGCAATCTCTGCCGATGTTCTATCGATTGCCGGATCAGTTACCTACAAGGAACCAATCTTGAATGTGTCAAACAACAGATGTTGGAATAAATAATATTGAGCAATTAAGATGTAACAACTAATTACACTAACGGAGGAATAAATCATCAAGTACTGGAATAAATCTTCAAGTATTGGCAAACACGGCCAAACCACGCCACCGATGGATCCAAAGCAGCACCGCGTTTTTGGCGACCAAAACATACTCACACAGATCCTGGCCAGGCCACACCAGCCACCACTAGATGCGCCCTAGCTAACACATGTTTCATGGAGGAGATCAAACACCCGGATTTTGCAATAGCCTATTCCAAGATCCAAGATCCAGTTAACATAGGGTTCTTCGTGTCAACCGGATCTGGACCTAGCCGGATCACCTGGCTAGCCGACACCGAGGACAAGACTGGAGACGACACGGCGGGTTTGCTCAGAGGACAAGACTGGAGACTAATTACACTAACGGAGGAATAAATCATCAAGTATTGGCAAGAATAATTTCATTAACGGAGGAATAAATCATCAAGTACTGGCAAAATGAGATCTCTGCCAGGTTGACCGGCAAACTAAAGCAACTAGGTCGTGTTGCTGCATGCTGATCTATAAGTCGGCAGCAAAACATATATCTTGCAAAAGTACAAAAGCTGTTATGCGAGGTAGAAAACTAAAATCTAGCTGAATATATAATTGCACTACCATATACAAATAATTGTATTAAATCAAGTTGAACAAGAAACAATCAAGAAACAAATATAAGTCTCATATTTTCTCATATATCAACAAATATGATATTCTATCGATTTCATATGAATATATATCAACAAGTTGTATGTATGTATATTTTAAGCAAGCACATCCTGTAAAATGTGAAACAGTTGTATGTATACTTTAACCAAGCACATCTCTGTGCACCCTGTGGTGCACATGCTTTGACACTCCATCTTAACATGTCTACAGAGGCGGCGACTAATAATAATGTTATTGTATAGTTTCTACTCTGCATAGTTTAGTTAAATTGCATATTTTACCTTGCTAATACTCTTTGTTTCTTTTATATGTTTGACATTTATTATCTGTCTGTCTAGCATATTTTTCTACAAATAAAAGCATTACAACAAAGTGAACAAGAAAGATTCAAAGGTGACCTACATTTTTTCCTGGCCAGGTGATGAAATCATCACCGTCCGAGAGTTGCCAACAAACGAGTCACGGAGAACCTCTGTGAGCTTGCTTCCTCTGAAAGGAATGTGTATCTGGTCATTGTCAAGGGCTCGGATGCATTCCTTAAGAGCAAGGAGGCTCTTGTTTATCTCTGCTCCTTCAATTCTGGATGTGAGAATATATTTACAGGTCAATAAATTTTTTAATTGTACCAGATCAATGTTTGGAATATAACAGGCAAATGACTGGAGATAAAAGTAATACCTTGTCTGCCTATCATTATCTGTTGTATCAGCACCACGTTCGCTACCAGCGAGATCAATGAAAGATATTTTCCCCACTGCTTTCGTACTCTTAGCTTCATTAGCATCCCGGTTCCTTTGCCTCCTGGTATCAGTTACTATAATATGCTTCTTAACAGCCAGTTGCAGAATAGCGTGCGACCTCGATGATTCTTCATTCGCCCCTGTTGACCCTGTGCTCCTTGCTGCATTTCCCCTCTCAATATATTCCCTGACAATCTGGACATCCGAAACCTCAAATTCCTGTAGACCAACGATGCAAACTTGTTTTTTGCCATCCTCCCTCATCAGTAAGTGTCTACAAAAAGGTGAGAAATTTGGGTTTAGCTAGATGTGCTGCCATTATTTCAGAATAGCAAATACATATAGGATACAACAAAAGCAACTTAAACATTAAAAACATGCCACAATTCTGACTAAGCATCCCTAAATAGGAATTTGTCAATGAAACACTGAATGTTAGTACTCCCTCTGTCCCGACTTACTTATCACAGATTTGTCTAGATACACATGTATCTAGACGCGTTTTAGTGTATAGATACATGTGAATCTAGACAAATCTGCGACATCTAGTTCGGGGCAGAGGGAGTATGTGCATGCACCCCATCACCAAACCATGAGAAGAAAAAAGCAATAGAACTTAAGGCATCGACTTTCGTGTGTATGAAACAACAAACCTTCTGTCTGATAGAAGATCATAGAGTTTCCCACCATATATCTCAAAGTAGCTGAGCCACAGCTTAAAATTTTGATTCCGATATACTGGTTGATGCAAAAGACGAATCATGTCTTGTGCCGCTCTCAGAGGCAACGGTTGCATCGTGTATGTCTTGCCACTACCTGCTCATGAATTGAATTGATTAAGAACATCAGAAGGGGAGCTCATGAGCAATCTAGAAGGCTAATTTCGGGAAATAAGAAGTGGTTAAATTTATTTTCAGGTTATCACATCAGAGCTACAATACACAAGTCGATCATCGGAAATTTGTAGACAGTGAACTACTTCTCAAGTTCTCAACAATGTAGTTATTCGCACAAGACTTGTGCATGGATGCACGAGCATGCTGAAAATTGACAAAAGAAGAGAAACAATATTTTGCACAAACCATGACTTAAGTTAATTGTGCTTAAAGATATGCAATATGCATGTTTGACTTTCTGTGGAAAAAAGGTGTTGCCCAACCTGTTTGTCCATAAGCAAAGCATGTTGCTTTTGTTCTCTGGAATATTATTGGTATGATGGGTTCCACAGTCTCGCGATACACCTGTCCAGTGAAAATCCCAAATAAAAAATCGTGAATTTTCTGAAAATGTATTGCACAGCATTCAGTATGATACACAAAATCAATAGCATGGTATTGCAAAAAATGATTCTGTCGTACTTCAGAACTATGTAAACTGGAAACTGGTAGTACCAAATTTAGCACTGGCTCACTGCCATCCCAAAGTTGGATGGACACTATAGATACATTACGGTGGAGTAACACGGTAGTCAAACATCCTCTGAACAAATTTGCTCAGAACTAACGAAGCAGCCCCATGGCCAACAAATAGGTGTGCATGCAAGCAAGTGGATGGACGAGTAGTGCAGCAAGCCAAGGCTGCAGAAATGATGATGGGAAGGAAGAGGTAGTTGTACAGTTAGGCACATTTGTTCGTGAGCAAGTGACTAGAGCAGGGTTGAAGAACCATACTTGCCATTGAGCTGACACGTCTACTGAGCTGAACAGCAGGTAGTGATACACTGCTTCAATAAGAGTGCGGTCTGAGAGGGGACAAGGAAGAGCAACTGAGTGTAGAAAGGCATGAGCACATTGGCTAATAAACATGTTGCTGTTTCAACAATCGAATATGGGGGGTCTCTAATGGATATGTTGGAGACTTTATCATATTCTCTCAACAAAAACATAATCCAATTTCTTAGTAATAAACAACAGGATGATTAGTCCCACACAAAATTTCAAATGCCATCTTTTTGTTCTTCAATTGTCAAACCATCATGTGTTCAAGAGAGCAATTTTATGATTTTCCACCAGGCTCAACTTTACACCAATTTCTAGTTCTGTCCCAGGTCCAAAACAGCTCGAAGCCAAAACTGAATTTGAAGCATCCATTTATACAATAAGCAGTTCTGGAGTACCGCAGAACCAAGAAAACTTAGAATAATTACAGAATGTGGGTCGAACAAGAGAAAAGTAGTACCTCGTCATTAGAAACATCCTCATCCAGGACAGCATCAAAACAAAATTCATGTTGTTCCACATAAGCTGTCAAGTCCACCTTCCAGCAGAAAAAATATGTTAATATATATAGTACATGGTAGGAAGAACTAAAATAAAGAAACTCCCCAGGACCACTCCAGTTCTTGAAGTTTATAGCCATGTTAATTTATTGTCATTCCAACAATTGAACTAAATGCTACTTCCTCTGTTTCCTGTTATAAGACGTTTTGGCATGTTTAATTGGCAAGCCAAAATGTCTTATAGAAGGGAACGGAGCAAGTACTTTGCAAAAACGAATAACGACACAGAAGATAACAGGAACTACTAGGATTTCAGTTAATCGTGCTACTTTACTGCAATAGAGTGAACAATCATTTTAAGGCTTTAAGCAACAAAAGTCCGTATGTTCAATTCCATTTTCTGAAGAATTTGCCACTTCGATGCAGTAAAGCATGTCCAACACGTGAGTTACTCATTGCAAACAAAGTGAGGTGTTCAGTCACCATTCACATTAGAGGTTGCAACATAACTGAACCAAACTAAGCTTTTCTTGCACATTGAAAGAACAAATATGTCCCTTTATCGCAAATGTACGGTAGCATCATTAGAAAAGCAAACGCGACTATCCATGGTATGATGGTATAGTGGGCATGAACAGGGGCTATCAGTTGGCACTTTCAGATTCTAATAAAAAGTGAAATGGAACTGCCAGAAAAAGTGTAGGATATGTCAATTTAAATGAGCATGATAATCCCTCATGTTCATATGTTGCTATCTAAAGCATCGTAGAGATATTCAAGAAAAAAATGATTTTCATGAGAAGGTAGACAATAAACAACAAAAGCTTACATAACAAAAAAAATCAAAAAAACTATAATGAAAGCACAACAAAATTTCAAGAAGGTGAACAGTAGATACCTTCAGCTTAGGTTCATAAACTGTCAGTGAAGATAAATCGTGCACGGTTACAGCATCCTCTTCCTTTCGTGATAACTCCTTTCTGTTCAGAGGTCTCTTCCTTACCTGAATATATTGTAAGACTAAGTCAGGTATATCTGTTAAGTGTTGAAAAGTTCTCACAAACATACCTACAAAGATTATCATACCACAACTTTGATCTTCGCAACATTATTTTCTCTGTTGGTGCTCTCTTTTTCACTCGTCACCGCATTATAATTATCCGCTAGACCTTGCTGGTTTCCTGTTAACACATCATCATCGTCCTCATCATCAGTTTCCTTTGGCATAAAGGGTGATGGCTCAAATGGTTCAGAATCTACATTGTGCCAAAAGGAAAGCAGTAAGTTGGGATGAAATGCATGAAGACATTTCACCCATGAGTCAATAGAAAGTATGAACTTGCCATTAACTCATGAATGTTAACAAAAAAAAAAAAAACAAGCGGGCACGTTGCAGATATGGTTTGGAGGCGTACATCAGATAGAAGTCCAGTGTCATCCATAGCATGGAGATCTAGGAGACCAGCTCCAAGATCACCTCTAAGTTCAGGTGAGTACAGACCATCTGCAGAATTCCCGCTGCCAAAATTCTGAGCAGTTGGTGTGAAGGGCTCAGAGACTGATGCAGGCAAAGACTCTCCGTTAAAATTCAAGCTTCTCAGCAGCATATATAGTCTCTGTTTCTCTTCAATGGACTGCGGTCCATACCCCTACCAAACAGCAAAATGTAAGATATACAGCCATACATGTTGACGGCATGTGCACTGGTGAAGACTATCAAGTAGGATAACTATAAGTATTGAGGTCCTCGTGGCATGCAATAGTTGAAGAAAACAGTTTTAGTTGGAACAGGAAGATTTCAGTGCGCATGACTAACAACAGTTCAAGTCACCTGAATGATATTCTTGTTCCAAATTAACTTGCTAAGTTCAATTTTTCATCCATCTGCATTAAAGCTAAACCTGTTTATCTGAGTTTCCTAGATACCTAAACTACCACACGGTTAAAATGGAAGTGCAGGAAGAACATAATCCTGATCGTTCAGTCGAAAATATTTCATCTGCAATCAGAACTGATGCATGTGAAAGCACTTGCAGTTCCCATAACGCCGACATTAAGACACAATAAAAAGAATGTATATGAACAATTCATCTCAGATTATTCTCCCAGTAGGAGTTGAACTTCAAACGCACTAGGTAAGAGACGCAGTTCAGCATGTGCCATCTGAACCAACTGATTTCGGCGAAGTGAATCCACTCAATCCGGTGCGAATAGTGAATCGCGAGGTAAGATTGATCAATCTCTACAGGCGATCCGAAACATATACAAGTACAACAGTAGAAAGCACCCCCAAAAAAAAAAAACAGTTGAACAAACCAAAGACCGCGTCTCCGCAATCGGGCAACCTAGCTAGATCAAACATTTCGGGCGAGAAACCCCACCTGCATGAGCAGACTAGGCAGCATGCCTGCTCCTCCGGCGCCGCCTCCCAGGGCGCCGGCGCCGCGCTGGTCCCCGGCGGCGGGTCCAGCCGAGGAGGCCGCGAGGTGCTGCAGCCCCGCGGACTGAAGCCAGCGGGCCATGACGGCGTCGCACGAGTCGCCCATGGCCGCGGAGGCTCCTTCGGCGCCCGCGGCGCCGCCGGCAGACCCCGCGCCGCCGCCGGCGAGGCGCTGCGACCTCCGCTGCGGCGCCAACTTGGCGGATCACGCGGGTCCGGCGGCGGCGGCGCGATCCGGCGAGTCGGGGCCCAGATCTGCGGAGGTCGGGGAATGCGGGCGGCGGATTTGAGGCCGAATTGGGGGGAGCCTTCCTCCGCTTTTTTATTTCCTTTTTTTTTTCTCTCTCCGCTTTTTTTTTGGGTTTCGAGGAGCCGATGAGAGAGAGTTTAAAAGGAGAGGGAAAAAGGTGCCTCCCAAATGCTGATTTGTTTTTCCATTTGGCAGCCAGATGGGCTAGGCTTTTGTTTTCATTTTATTTTATGTTTGTAGTAATGTTGTTTTTGTTTTGACAATGATGTGTGCATTTGGGAAGAAGGATGGCCGGCTCGAGGTTTATTTCAAATGCTAGTTGAGTGTCATTAGTGGTTTGGCAATTAGCATGACAACAGAAACAGATGGAGGTGGTAGCACCAATCGTCAAGTGGTCGGAAGTCCGGACACGAGAGTTGGAACATTCTACAAAAGCACAAAACTCCAAACCTGTTGTCGATTAAATCCATTATTATTATTATGCATTTCTACAAAAAAAAGGGTACATCTTACCAGCCACAACAACATATACACAACATATACACAGTTTAATGGTTGTAGAATGCTTCTTTCTTTTAAAAAAACGTAATTCATGTTATCTTAATAAAAAAAAATCATGTTATCTCTTAACCCTCTTGGTGTTGGAGATATGCCCAAGAGGCAATAATAAAAGTGGTTATTATATATCTTTATGTTTATGATAAAAGTTTATATACCATGCTATAATTGTATTGACCGAAACATTGATACATGTGTGATATGTAAACAACAAAGAGTCCCTAGTATGCCTCTTAACTAGCTTGTTGATTAATGAATGATTAGTTTTATAATTATGAACATTGGATGTTATTATTAACAAGGTTATATCATTATATGAATGATGTAATGGACACACCCAATTAAGCGTAGCATAAGATCACGTCATTAAGTTATTTGCGATAAGAGCATCTCCACTCGTCTCCCCGACGAGGCCCCCGAACGACGGTTTTTTCATCCGGACGGCGAAATTCGGCCCAGTCGCGCCCCCGGTTCCTCGGTTTCATCCGGATTTGGGCCTAAATTCATCCGGCGATCCCACGCCATCCCCGGCCCCCCGGGGAGCGCTCGGGGACTCCGGACGAAACGAAAACGCGGGAAACGGCGAGGAAACTTCCCGCGCGTCTGGTGGCCCCAACTTGTCGGCGAGAGACACCGATCGTCGTCCTCATCGCATCGTCTTCCGCGGGCTGTAAAAGCCTGCCGCCGTTCAGCATTCGCCGGCCGCGTAGCTTCCACGCGGCGAGTTAATGTTATCGCATCGTCTTCCGCGCATGCATCGTCTTCCGCGCACGCATCGTCTTCCGCGCACGCATCGTCTTCCACGCGGCATTAATCGCCGGCGCCCGCCGCGCCTATATAAGCCGATCCGCTCGCCGCGACGCCCGTGCTCCACTCTTCCTCCATTCTCCCTGCACTCACCCTCCACCTCCACCTCCACCGATGGCGTTCTACGACGATGACGCATCTAACAACGGGTTCCCCCGCCGATCTCTCCACACGTGGGAGGGGCACCTCCTCCACCAGGCGGGGTACCCCTGCCCGCCGGACACGAGGCCCCCCGGCGGCGGGTGGCGGCTAAGCGCTGGTGGCGTGCGAATCCCGCCGCCGCCCCAGAGCCACGCCCTTGACGTCGCCATCGAGGAGGAGCGGATGGCGATGACGGAGGAAGAACGCGCCGACCCGCTCCACCACCCCGAGAACTACACTCGGTGGAATTCGTTCTTCCTCCGGCGGTGGGAGCGCGAACTGGCGGCTTACGACGGCCCGCCACCTCTGCCTCCGCGCAACAACGCCGCGGGTCGCCGGCGTTGGTGGAGCGCGCCGAATAGGACGCTCCACAACGTCCTCGAGCACATCGAGGGTGGCAATTCGCCTAGGCTGACGATGCCCCCTCCATCGAGGGCATCGAACAGCCGCCAACGGGGAAACAGCTGGCAGCCACGGCGTATGGCTGCCAGTTCCTCGTCGTCCGGTTCGGCGGCGAGGTCGATCTCCAGGTCGGCGCCAGCCTTGGCGCCGGTGAAAAAGGAGCCGGATTCCCCGCCGAGCCACCGCACGCGCGGCGGCGGCGGCATCGTCATCCGCGAGCCGTCGACGGCACAAGGATGGCGCCGCCCCAAGCGCGACCACGACAGTTCCGGCGAGCGGAAGCGCAAACCGGCGAAGGTGAAGGTGGAGGAGGAAGAAAGCGCCGAGGACGCCGCCATCCTCGAAGCTGTCATTGTGAGGTCCCTCCAGGACCTCGTACCCGCCGAGAAGGGAGCAGTGGGAGAAGGAGGAAGCGGAGCGGCAGGCGAGGCTCCTCTAGGATGCTGCTCGCTACCGGCGGCCTGCGACTCCTCCATCCGGCGCCGTCATCCCCGTCGTCGACCTCGAAGCCTCCGACGACGAGATGTACAAGCCATCGCCGTCCCCGCCTCGCACCAGCGGCCGGTGGGGAGACGCCGGCCAAGGCAGCAGCCAGGCGGCTTCGGCGCCGCCACAGTTCGACGACGACGGCTCCGACGACGATGGCGAGGACTACACGGTGTTCTACCGCCATTTCGGCATGTAGAGCGCCGTGTTTTCATATTTACATTTGTATTCCCCTAGACGAATTCGAAATATAGTCGAATTCGGTCTCTATGTATGAACTTCGCCCTCTATATAGTAAATATCATTAAATTTAGTCTAAATTCGACCGTTTTATGCCGTAGTTTGTTAAGTCTCCGTTTTTCAAATTTAGATCGCCGTCTTCGCCTGAGATCGCGGCTGGGAAACTACTCCTCCCCACGCCAAATTTACGTCCAATCCGGACGTAAATTTCCCCGGATTTCGACGTGGGGAGGGCAAACGAGTGGAGATGCTCTAAGCTTTCGATACATAGTTACCTAGTCCTTATGACCATGAGATCATGTAAATCACTTATACCGGAAAGGTACTTTGATTACATCAAACGCCACTGCGTAAATGGGTGGTTATAAAGGTGGGATTAAGTATCCGGAAAGTATGAGTTGAGGCATATGGATCAACAGTGGGATTTGTCCATCCCGATGACAGATAGATATACTCTGGGCCCTCTCGGTGGAATGTCGTCTAATGTCTTGCAAGCATATGAATAAGTTCCTAAGATACCACATACCACGGTACGAGTAAAGAGTACTTGTCAGGAGACGAGGTTGAACAAGGTATAGAGTGATACCGATGATCAAACCTCGGACAAGTAAAATATCGCGTGACAAAGGGAATTGGTATCGTATGTGAATGGTTCATTCGATCGCTGAAGTCATCGTTGAATATGTGGGAGCCATTATGGATCTCCAGATCCCGCTATTGGTTATTGGTCGGAGAGAGTACTCAACCATGTCCACATAGTTCGCGAACCGTAGGGTGACACACTTAAGGTTTGATGTTGAAATGGTAGAACATGAAATATGGAATGGAGTTCGAAGTTTTGTTCGAAGTCCCGGATGGGATCCCGGACATCACGAGGAGTTCCGGAATAGTCCGGAGAATAAGATTCATATATAGGAAGTCATTTTATAAGTTTTAAAATGATCCGGTGATTTTGCGGAAGGTTCTAGAAGGTTCTAGAAAAGTCCGGAAGGAATCACTAAGGAAGGAGGAGTCCCGGAGGGACTCCACCTCCCCATGGCCGGCCAACCCTAGAGGGGGGATTCCAAGGTGGACTCCACCAAGGGGGCCGGCCACCCCCCCCCCCCCTCATGGAAGGGTGGGAATCCCACTTGAGGTGGGAGTCCCACCTTGAGTAGGTTTCCCTACACATGGAAATTTTGGGTTGGGGTCTTATTCGAAAACTTGTAGTCCAACACTTGGGGGTTCCACCTATATAATGAGGAGCAAGGGGAGGGGGCCGGCCACACCAAAGCCATTGTGGCCGCACCCCCTTTAGTGGTCGGCCACCTCCCCCTCTCCCAAACCCTAGCCGCCCCCTCTCCTCCACCTCTCCCGCAAAGCTTAAGCGAAACTCCGCCGGAGTTCTCCATCGCCACCGCCACCACGCCGTCGTGCTGCCGGATTCAAGGAGGAGCTACTACTTCTGTTGCCCGCTGGAACGAGGAGAAGGACGTCGTCTTCATCAACACCGAAAGTGTGACCGAGTACGGAGGTGCTGCCCGATTGTGGCACCGTGATCAAGATCTTCTACGCGCTTTTGCAAGCGGCAAGTGATCGTCTACCGCAGCAACAAGAGCCTCATCTTGTAGGCTTTGGAAATCTTCAAGGGTGAGTCTCGATCATCCCCTCGTAGCCCTCCACCTCGCCTTCCCTTCCATCCCTCAATTCGTGCCGCCTCGTCTCGCGATTTTTTCTGCAGGTCGGGCGAACTCCACCTCTCGGAAGGGCCGGGTGAGCTCCATCCCTACCCACCGACAGCTAGCGCAGGTAGGGTCAGCTCGTTCCCGTCCCTCCAGCTGCCAAGTCCGCCGGCATCCGGCATTCATCTACAAGCAAAACAAAGCAATTCATCTTAATTACCACTTATAAATTTTATTGTCCCCCCTGATTTTTGCACTCAGGACAATTAAACAAGATCACAAAAGTTGGGTGGTACAATACGGTTGGCATGTACCTTTTTCGATATATATCCTCTCCGAACAATGCATGCCAACAAATTAAAGCCCACCGGCTTCGGTTTGTTCATCATTTATTAGCAACGACGTTGAAGAAGCTGCAATCTTCTTTGCTTCATGTTTTTCAAAAGTGCCGCAATTTGGCATTTCCTCTTCATTTCTACACAATAGAAACATAGAAGTAAAAAATTCCTATTCATTTATGCACAATAGAAAAGTGAAAATTCCTCTTCATTTCTACACAAAAGGAACATATAAGTGAAAATGTTCTCTTCCCTTTCAACACAATAGAAACATATAAGAGCATCTCCACCAGCGGCCCCGATAGCAATTTGGGGCCGGAGGCGAAAATGGGCTCGCACCGGTGCGCCCCAAACGGCGCCGGCCAATTTTGGAGCCCAATAGAATCGCAGGAAACCCCGTGCCGGCCCCTTCGCTAAGGGCACGAATCGGGCGCGCCGGCGCCTCGCGGAACGACGGTTTTCACGGACGCGGCGGTTCGCACCGGAAACGACGTGGGGAGGTTGGTCATCGGCGTTAATGGCCTCCCGCACGGAAACCAAAACGGCGAGGGTGGCGACTGGCCACGCAGCGTCCACCTACCTTACCCACGCGCCTTCAATGCGTGTCCGCCGCCTTCCTTAAAACCACACCAGCGCGCACTCCTCTCTTTTCAACGCCTTCATCCCTAGCCGCCATCGTCCTCAACCTCTGCGCGAACCACCACCCGCACGCGAACGCGATGGTGCACAACGACCAGGCCGGCGGCGGCGACATCCTCCGCTCGACGCAGCTGTCGTACGACGAGGCCGACGTGTTGTATTGGCACCGCATCCCCGTGCCAGTGCAGTACAATCTGCCGCACGGCTGGCTCGTCTCCAACGGCGGCTTCACCGTGCCGCCACCGCCGCCGCGAGGACCACAGACGCGGGCCCTCGCCAGGCAACGGCGGTGAGAGATGACGCAGGAGGAGAGGAGCCTCCCGGAGAATGCCCTCGACAAACCGTCCTGGGAACAACGCTTCAGCAGCGAGCGCGCCGTTGAGCTCGCGCGGACGGACAATCCCTCGGACGGCCGCTTCAACACCGTCGGCCGCCGTGCCTGGTGGTACGGACACGACGTCGACGCCACGCTCCGCGAGTACGGCTACCATCCACGCTTCTGCGGGCAACGGGGGCCGGTCTACTTCCCGCAGGCGGCGACCATGGCGCCGCCGCCTACCACGCAGGGGCGCCGGCATGGACCGCGGCGTCCGGAACCTCCCGCATCGGATCGTCCGCTGATACGTCTCCGACGTATCGATAATTTCTTATGTTCCATGCCACATTATTGATGTTATCTACATGTTTTATGCACACTTTATGTCATATTCGTGCATTTTCTGGAACTAACCTATTAACAAGATGCCGAAGTGCCAGTTCCTGTTTTCTGCTATTTTTGGTTTCAGAAATCCTAGTAACGAAATATTCTCGGAATCGGACGAAATCAACGCCAAAGATCTTAGAATCCCCGGAAGCATCCAGAACACACGAGAGGGACCAGAGGGGGGCCACAGGCCCACCAAACTACAGGCTGGCGCGGCCAGAGGGGGGGCCGCGCCACCCTATAGTTTGGCCCCCCTGTCAGCCCTCCTGCGCCGCCTCTTCGCCTATATAAAGCCCCTGGATCAGAAACCCTGAGGCGTTCGACGAAAACCACAGAAACCTTCCAGAGCCGCCGCCATCGCGACGCCAAGATCTGGGGGACAGGAGTCTCTGTTCCGGCACGCTGCCGGAGCGGGGAAGTGCCCCCGGAAGGCTCCTCCATCGACACCGCTGCCATCTCCACCGCCATCTTCACCGCCATCGCTGCTTCCATGATGAGGAGGGAGTAATCCACCTCCGAGGCTGAGGGCTCCGCTGTAGCTATGTGGTTCATCTCTCTCCCATGTACCTCAATACAATAATCTCATGAGCTGCTTTACATGATTGAGATTCATATGAGTTTGTATCACAATTTATCTATGTGCTACTCTAGCAAAGTTATTAAAGTAGTTCTATTCCTCCTGCACGTGTGTAAAGGTGACAGTGTGTGCACCGTGTTAGTACTTGGTTTATGCTATGATCATGATCTCTTGTAGATTGCGAAGTTAACTATTGCTATGATAATATTGATGTGATCTATTCCTCCTACATATGCATGAAGGTGACAGTGTGCATGCTATGTTAGTACTTGGTTTAGTCTGTTGATCTATCTTACACTATAAGGTTACTTAAATATGAGCATTATTGTGGAGCTTGTTAACTCCGGCATTGAGGGTTCGTGTAATCCTACGCAATGTGTTCATCATCCAACAAAAGTGTAGAGTATGCATTTATCTATTCTGTTATGTGATCAACGTTGAGAGTGTCCACTAGTGAAAGTGTAATCCCTAGGCCTTGTTCCTAAATACTGCTGCGTTACTACTGCTTGTTTACTGTTTTACTGTGTTACTACTGCTGCAATACTACCACCATCAACTACACGCCTTGACAAGCTATTTTCTGGCACCGTTGCTACTGCTCATACTTATTCATACCACCTGTATTTCACTATCTCTTCGCCGAACTAGTGCACCTATTTGGTGTGTTGGGGACACAAGAGACTTCTTGCTTTGTGGTTGCAGGGTTGCATGAGAGGGATATCTTTGACCTCTTCCTCCCTGAGTTCGATAAACCTTGGGTGATCCACTTAAGGGAAAACTTGCTGCTGTTCTACAAACCTCTGCTCTTGGAGGCCCAACACTGTCTACAGGAAAGGAGGGGGAACGTAGACATCAAGCACTTTTCTGGCGCCGTTGCCGGGGAGGAAAGGTAAAAGGCACTCATACTCCGGTTCCAGGTAAAGTACTTTTCTGGCGCCATTGTGTTTGTGCTCGAAGCTATTTCCTTTAGATCCTGCAATTGCATCTTTTTGTTTCTTGTTTACACTAGTAAGGCATAATGGACAACATCTGTGAGCTTTTTATTCTATTTCCTGAGTCAAGACATGAATGGTTTAATGCGAAAATTAAAAAACCTATGGAACCTTATTTGCACGCTAGTAGCAATGATATTAGTATGAACGCTTTGAACACCATTGTTGCTAATGATATGGAAAATTCTAAGCTTGGGGAAGCTGGCTTTGATGAGCATGATATTTTTAGTCCCCCAAGCATTGAGGAGAAAATTTTCTTTGATGATACTTTGCCTCCTATTTATGATGATTATAATGATAGTAGCCTTTTGGTTCCACCTACTATGGAGAGTGAATTTGATTATGATTACAATATACCTCCTATATTTGATGATGAGAATAATAATGATAGCTACTTTGTTGAATTTGCTCCCACTACAACTAATAAAATTGACTATGCTTATGTTGGGAGTAGTAATAATTTTATGCATGAGACTCATGATAAGAATGCTTTATGTGATAGTTATATTGTTGAGTTTGCTCATGATGCTACTGAAAGTTATTATGAGAGAGGAAAATATGGTTGTAGAAATTTTCATGTTACTAAAACACCTCTCTATGTGCTGAAATTTTTGAAGCTACACTTGTTTTATCTTCCTATGCTTGTTACTTTGCTCTTCATGAACTTGTTTATTTACAAGATTCCTTTGCATAGGAAGCATGTTAGACTTAAATGTGTTTTGAATTTGCCTCTTGATGCTCTCTTTTGCTTCAAATACTATTTCTTATGAGTGCATCATTAAAACTGCTGAGCCCATCTTAATGGCTATAAAGAAAGAACTTCTTGGGAGATAACCCATGTGTTATTTTGCTACAGTACTTTGTTTTATATTTGTGTCTTGGAAGTTGTTTACTACTGTAGCAACCTCTCCTTATCTTAGTTTTGTGTTTTGTTGTGCCAAGTGAAGCCTCTAATCGAAGGTTGATACTAGATTTGGATTTCTGCACAGAAACAGATTTCTATCTGTCACGAATCTGAGATTTTCTCTCTGTAGAAAAATCAGAAAAATATGCCAATTTACGTGCGTGTTCCTCAGATATGTACGCAACTTTCATTAGTTTTGAGTTTTCTGATCTGAGCAACGGAAGTATTTATTAGAAATTCGTCTTTACGGACTGTTCTGTTTTGACAGATTCTGCCTTTTATTTCGCATTGCCTCTTTTGCTATGTGGGATGGATTTCTTTGTTCCATTAAACTCCAGTAGCTTTGAGCAATGTCCAGAAGTGTTAAGAATGATTGTGTCACCTCTGAACATGTGAGTTTTTGATTATGTACTAACCCCTCTAATGAAGTTTATGAGAAGTTTGGTGTGAAGGAAGTTTTCAAGGGTCAAGAGAGGAGGATGATATACTATGATCAAGAAGAGTGAAAGCTCTAAGCTTGGGGATGCCCCGGTGGTTCATCCCTGCATATTTCAAGAAGACTCAAGCGTCTAAGCTTGGGGATGCCCAAGGCATCCCCTTCTTCATCGACAAATTATCAGGTTCCTTCTCTTGAAACTATATTTTTATTCGGTCACATCTTATGTGCTTTACTTGGAGCGTCTGTATGTTTTTGTTTTTGTTTGTGTTTGAATAAATTGGATTACATCATGCTTGTGTGGGAGAGAGACACGCTCCGCTGTAGCATATGGACAAGTATGTCCTTGGTTTCTACTCATAGTATTCATGGCGAAGTTTCTCCTTCGTTAAATTGTTATATGGTTGGAATTGGAAAATGATACATGTAGTAATTGCTATAAATGTTTTGGGTAATGTGATACTTGGCAATTGTTGTGCTCATGATTAAGCTCTTGCATCATATGCTTTGCACCCATTAATGAAGAAATACATAGAGCATGCTAAAATTTGGTTTGCATATTTTGTTTCTCTAAGGTCTAGATAATTTCTAGTAAGATGTTTGAACAACAAGGAAGACGATGTATAGTTTTATAATGCTTGTAATATGTCTTTTATGTGAGTTTTGCTGTACTAGTTCGTGCTTGTGTTTGCTTCAAACAACCTTGCTAGCCTAAACCTTGTATCGAGAGGGATTACTTCTCATGCATCCAAATCCTGAGCCAAACAACACTATGCCATTTGTGTCCACCATACCTACCTACTACATGGTATTTTCTGCCATTCCAAAGTAAATTGCTTGAGTGCTACCTTTAAAATTCCATCATTCACCTTTGCAATATATAGCTCATGGGACAAATAGCTTAAAAACTATTGTGGTATTGAATATGTAATTATGCACTTTATCTCTTATTAAGTTGCTTGTTGTGCGATAACCATGTTCACTGGGGACGCCATCAACTATTCATTGTTGAATTTCATGTGAGTTGCTATGCATGTCTGTCTTGTCTGAAGTAAGAGAGATCTACCACCCTATGGTTAAGCATGCATATTGTTAGAGAAGAACATTGGGCCGCTAACTAAAGCCATGATCCATGGTGGAAGTTTCAGTTTTGGACATATATCCTCAATCTCATATGAGAAAATTATTAATTGTTGTTACATGCTTATGCATAAAAGAGGAGTCCATTATCTGTTGTCTATGTTGTCCCGGTATGGATGTCTAAGTTGAGAATAATCAATAGCGAGAAATCCAATGCGAGCTTTCTCCTTAGACCTTTGTACAGGCGGCATAGAGGTACCCCTTTGTGACACTTGGTTAAAACATGTGCATTGTGATGATCCGGTAGTCCAAGCTAATTAGGACAAGGTGCGGGCACTATTAGTATACTATGCATGAGGCTTGCAACTTGTAAGATATAATTTACATGATACATATGCTTTATTACTACCGTTGACAAAATTGTTTCATGTTTTCAAAATAAAAGCTCTAGCACAAATATAGCAATCGATGCTTTCCTCTTTGAAGGACCATTCTTTTACTTTTATTGTTGAGTCAGTTCACCTATCTTTCTCCACCTCAAGAAGCAAACATTTGTGTGAACTGTGCATTGATTCTTATATACTTGCTTATTGCATTTGTTATATTGCTTTGCATTGACAACTATCCATGAGATATACATGTTACAAGTTGAAAGCAACCGCTGAAACTTAATCTTCCATTGTGTTGCTTCAATGCCTTTACTTTGAATTATTGCTTTATGAGTTAACTCTTATGCAAGACTTATTGATGCTTGTCTTGAAGTGCTATTCATGAAAAGTCTTTGCTTTATGATTCAGTTGTTTACTCATGTCATTACCATTGTTTTGATCGCTGCATTCACTACATATGCTTTACAAATAGTATGATCAAGTTTATGATGGCATGTCACTTCAGAAATTATCTGTGTTATCGTTTTACCTGCTCGGGACGAGCAGAACTAAGCTTGGGGATGCTGATACGTCTCCGACGTATCGATAATTTCTTATGTTCCATGCCACATTATTGATGTTATCTACATGTTTTATGCACACTTTATGTCATATTCGTGCATTTTCTGGAACTAACCTATTAACAAGATGCCGAAGTGCCAGTTCCTGTTTTCTGCTGTTTTTGGTTTCAGAAATCCTAGTAACGAAATATTCTCGGAATCGGACGAAATCAACGCCAAAGATCTTAGAATCCCCGGAAGCATCCAGAACACACGAGAGGGACCAGAGGGGGGCCACAGGCCCACCAAACTACAGGCTGGCGCGGCCAGAGGGGGGGCCGCGCCGCCCTATAGTTTGGCCCCCCTGTCAGCCCTCCTGCGCCGCCTCTTCGCCTATATAAAGCCCCTGGATCAGAAACCCTGAGGCGTTCGACGAAAACCACAGAAACCTTCCAGAGCCGCCGCCATCGCGACGCCAAGATCTGGGGGACAGGAGTCTCTGTTCCGGCACGCTGCCGGAGCGGGGAAGTGCCCCCGGAAGGCTCCTCCATCGACACCGCTGCCATCTCCACCGCCATCTTCACCGCCATCGCTGCTTCCATGATGAGGAGGGAGTAATCCACCTCCGAGGCTGAGGGCTCCACTGTAGCTATGTGGTTCATCTCTCTCCCATGTACCTCAATACAATAATCTCATGAGCTGCTTTACATGATTGAGATTCATATGAGTTTGTATCACAATTTATCTATGTGCTACTCTAGCAAAGTTATTAAAGTAGTTCTATTCCTCCTGCACGTGTGTAAAGGTGACAGTGTGTGCACCGTGTTAGTACTTGGTTTATGCTATGATCATGATCTCTTGTAGATTGCGAAGTTAACTATTGCTATGATAATATTGATGTGATCTATTCCTCCTACATATGCATGAAGGTGACAGTGTGCATGCTATGTTAGTACTTGGTTTAGTCTGTTGATCTATCTTACACTATAAGGTTACTTAAATATGAGCATTATTGTGGAGCTTGTTAACTCCGGCATTGAGGGTTCGTGTAATCCTACGCAATGTGTTCATCATCCAACAAAAGTGTAGAGTATGCATTTATCTATTCTGTTATGTGATCAATGTTGAGAGTGTCCACTAGTGAAAGTGTAATCCCTATGCCTTGTTCCTAAATACTGCTGCGTTACTACTGCTTGTTTACTGTTTTACTGTGTTACTACTGCTGCAATACTACCACCATCAACTACACACCAGCAAGCTATTTTCTGGCACCGTTGCTACTGCTCATACTTATTCATACCACCTGTATTTCACTATCTCTTCGCCGAACTAGTGCACCTATTTGGTGTGTTGGGGACACAAGAGACTTCTTGCTTTGTGGTTGCAGGGTTGCATGAGAGGGATATCTTTGACCTCTTCCTCCCTGAGTTCGATAAACCTTGGGTGATCCACTTAAGGGAAAACTTGCTGCTGTTCTACAAACCTCTGCTCTTGGAGGCCCAACACTGTCTACAGGAAAGGAGGGGGAACGTAGACATCATCCGCCGTCGGGCGCACGCGCTCGGCCGCGCCCGCGCCTCCTTCTTGAGGAGTCGTCATCCGCGACGACGCGACGCGGCGCGCCTTCTCTGCTCCGGTTAGTCGGACGACGGGGTCGGGCCGCCGATCCCGCGTCAAGGAGGAGGACGCCTCGCCACCACTTCCGCCGGCGAAGAAGAAATGGTGGGAGAAGGAGGCCGAGGCGCAGGCGGCCCTCCATGTCGACGGCGACGAGGAGGAGTTCCCCGCCCAGAGCTTCATCATCGGCCGCTACGTCGATGAGGACTACTGTCACATCGCGATCGACCCGCGACAGGCGGCGGTGTGGACCGCCAGGGACCACGCCGCCAACTTCATCGATCTCGCCGGACCATCCGAGCTGCCGGTGCCAAAGGAGGAGAAGGCCGAAGAGGAGGAGGCCGACGACGCCGAGAGCTGGTCCTTCGGGTCATCCAGCGGCGATGAACTAGACTTCAGCGCCTTCGACTCCCCGCGCCGCTAGATGTTTATTTTTAGTATTTTAGTTTGAATTCGTGTTACATTTGTACAAATTTCGTTCGAACTACGTATGAATATCGTGTTGCAAATTTGTATTTAAATTTCAAAATATATCGGTACCGCCTGTTTGGGGGCGCCGGTGTGGGAGCAGCTCCCCCAAATGGAGGATGTTGTGCCGGCGTCCCCCAAACTGAGGTACCGGCGCCCCGTTGGAGCCTATTTGGGGGCTGCCGGTGGAGATTGTGACAAATTCCTCTTCCTTTTTACAAGTGTCAAACTACCAGTTGAATCAATGCAAATGCCATTTTAACACTAACACAGACAATATGAGCAATTTTTAACATTAATAAGGAATACGGGCAATTCAACTTCACGTATCTGCCTAGATTTTGAGAATTTGAGGAGAGCCAAGCCCCCACGCGGGAGGTCGGGAGTAGATCTGCAGAGGAGCCATCGGCGGCTGGCTGGAGGAGCCGGGGACAAATTAGACGGTGACAAATTATTATTTGCTCTTATGTCAGTACATGCCTAGTGAGGCTGTGGATGGCTACAGGTACCCAGTTTTTGGAAAAGCACATCTTTTAAGGAATGGACAACCCCTAGAAGGAGAAGAAGAAGTGTGGTGACCCTGCATACCACTGCATGTTGTAGTATGCCAGTCGTTGATATAACATTCACGAAGTACCATTCCGCAAATATTACATCCCTCAGAGTAGTACAACAGAACATAGCAGATCCATAACTCATTCATTTATTATTACAACTATCATACACATGTCATCTCGGAGCTCCTCTTGGGTCCTAAGAGGAATACTCCTGGGTTCGAGGTGAACCCAACTTAGCTTACAATATAAGAGTCTCATTAAGTTATACATTTATTTCCTCGAGCAGCTAAATACTAAGAGTTCGGGCTGCTCGGTTACTATTACTACTGGATTTCTCTAGGCTTGATCTCCTCCGGAAGCCTCCCCGGGTCCGTAGACGATAAGGTAGTCTACGCCTTCTATACCTCCAGAGAGGTCTGGTTCTTCATAGCCGATGATCTCGGCTCCTTCATTGTTGTCGTAGTCCTCCTCCTGCATTTATCGGACAATCTAAGCATGGGATTTAAGAGTGCTATGAGTACGAGCGTACTCAACAAGTTCATTATAGATAAGAGGTGTTTAATGCTCTAGCTACAATATTAGACCAGAAAGTCTAATACCAATGCAAGTTTTGATAAACATTTCTTCAAGAGATTGCTTTTATTCGAAAGAGCTATGTCCGTCAGCCTTCACCGGTTTACTAGAACTTTATGGAGCTCCTTTCCGGCCGCGTTCGCAGTTCCTTATCCCGGAACAGGGAGTGACAGGTCACAGTTCTTTACACTCTGCAGAGGTGTGTTGCTTTACCCATAAGAGATCTTAACCTTGGTGCCAACCGGGCAGCTTTCCCGTCCACACTTCCTTCGGTGTGAGGCCCGGTATAAGGTCTAGCCAATCATGTTCCTCCGCTACCTCGAGCACCCACCCTTTGTTGCATGCCCCGACCCTGGGTCCTCGCTGGTCCCATTATTCCCACTCACGGGTGGACCCCGACCACGACGATAGTTTGGGATCGAACCAAACTCCTTCGCCGGTAGCTGCAACCCATCATAGACCGCAATACCGTGGGGACTTAAGGCTTCCCCAGCCAACCGCTTGCACTTCGAGCGACAAGTGTCTACGGACCATGCCGTGGGGACTTAAGGCTTCCCCAGCCAACCGCTTGCCCTGACAGATACAAGTGTCTACGGTAAAGCGCATCCGTTGATGAACGAGAGGTGGAAACACTTTTGACTACTCCGTCCCACTCCGGATCTTATGGTTAACACGGGTATTACGGCACAAGAATCACTGGCGACATTTGTTGTTTAATCCTAGATGGATATAAGCCCGTGCAATGGAACCTCCACCATATCAACACAATCCATGGTTCCATTGCCCACCACATAGTCATATTCATAGTTATGAAAGTAGTGGTTTTGATTTTTATGCAATAGTGATAACCATAATACTTTGCAAGTAATTTGATAGAAATACTCAATTGACATGAGCAAGTGATGAACTTGCCTGAACACTGCAAAGTTTTGCAGTTGGATGGTGTGGACTGACCCTTGTCCTCTGGTTCTGAAAAATAGCATCATTGTCCGATAAGGGCAATGGTTAAAGAAGCAATTATGCATGGTTCCAGTTTTAGGGTTTGTCCCCCCCTTCCGATGTCGTTATTATTTCATGTAGGAGGTTATTACTAAGAATAATTTGGAGGTTCTCTATTTAGGGTAAATACAACCTTGAAATATTGTCAAGGTGTTTTTAAAGTCCAATTGCATTAATGGACTTATTTTCATTTTAGAAAATATTATGTGTGATTTAAATCATTATTTAATTCATCAAATTAAGACTTATTCTTAATTATCTTCAAAAATTCTCTTTAATATTTTATTTGGATAGAGAATTTTATGCTGATTTATTTTCATATTTTTAATTATTTTTTTAGAGTCATATTCTATTTTCTAAAATTCTTTGAAATACTCACTTAAATGGTATTTTGGAAAATGCCCAAATTGCCCTCGGGCCCCACCTGTCAGGGTTAACCCGAGTGGGTTGGGCTCAACCCAGTTGGCCTGGTCCGGCCCACTCGGTCGCCCTCACTTCCCCTCTCTCTCTCCCTCACGAACCCTAATCCGTGGCTCTGGCGACGCGCGCGTCGCCGCCCCTTCGCCGAATTTTTCCGGCCGACTCCGGCCATCGCCGCCGGCGATATGGGGTGTGTCTGAACCGCCGTTCTACGGCACTTCAGATCCACCGCGCCGATTTGCTCTTCGTCGCCTCTTCGTGTCGCCCCCAACCCTTCTGCTCGTCTGGCCGTGGAGATCCACGGCGATCTTGTCGCCGCCGACGTTCCTGAAGCCGTGGCGCCGCCGTGGCTTCGCCATCGTGTGCGCGAGCTGCCGCGGCACCGCCATGGCCTGGCTTGGCCTGACACAAACAGGGCTTCCTACCCTTGTGGTGTGCTTGAGATCATGCCTGTGCAATTTATGAACAAAACCATCTGGTTTGTTCATGATGATGTGTATACCTCACTCCAGCTCCTAGAATTTGTGTTGGTGTAGAGGTTTTGCTGCTGGTTGATTTCTTGGCTTGCCCTGCTCCTCCTTGCAAGCTTGATGCTTAGTTAATTTCTGGTGATTTGGGAATAGGTGAGACAGCTCGTCGTTCACCCGTTCTTGGTGTTCTTGAGCTGTTCTTGCTATCCGGTGACTTACCCCGCTGCTATGTCGATGGATGAGCTAGGGTTTACTGTGGAAAAGGGTTTTATATGCCCGGCCCTTGCTTCTCCGGTCGGCGCACCGCTCGGCATGTGTTGGTGACTCCTCTCTGTGCTGTGTGTGTGTGTGCTGCATGCACAAGGCCTGGTAAGCTGCTAGGCTGTGTGTGTGTGCACATGCTTGGTATCTGGCTTGTGTCTTGGCTGAGAGATGGATCAGCTCGGCAGCTTTGATCATATCTCCTCCCTTTTCATTTAGTTTCTAACCTGCCAAGTGGCTATGCCACTTGGCATAACTTGTGTTTGTTGTGTTTATGTGCAGGTTCAAATTGATGATCAAATGAACATGATGATCTTCAAGCTCAAGATTAGATGATATTCACATTGTAGTATTTAGGACAGATTCATACTTGTACTTTTCTTTTGTCTTCTTTTTCTATTTATCCAAATTTGTGTAATGTGTTGTAATAATTCATTTATTTCAATTCTGAATATTGTAATTGACAATGTATAATGTGTGATTATCAATAAAGCTCCCATTTTCCTTAATGAGCTTTACATAATTGTTGTATTACTTATAATCTTGATTATTGATAATTGTTTATGAAATTATCTCAAGTTTGAATTATGTGATAATCATTTGATGTTTGAATTTGAATTTCAAATTCAAATTTGGATTGAATTCAATCATACAACTTAGTTTAGAATTCAATCATGCAACTTAAGTTTGTGATGCAAACTCTCCACTCTCTTCTCAAAACCCTAGTTTAGTTGAATAAGGAACAGGTTTGTCGCACTCTCGAAACCCTAACCCTGTAAGGTGTCGAGAGAGAAACTTGTCCCCCTTCGATGCAGTTTTTGTTTAAAAGCGCGAAATTTCCCCGTAAATTACAATGCAATGCACATCCCTTTCTAAAATCTACCCCTCGATCGTCTCTAAACCTGGGACATTACAGCCTTTCCCCCTTAAAAAAAACTTCGTCCCGAAGTTGTGGTTGTAATACCTGAAGAGTTCGGGGTATGTTTTCCTCGGGTCTTCCTCCTTTTCCCAGGTAGCTTCCCTCTCGGGGTGATGCTTCCATTGTATCTTGCAGTATTTGATCGCTTTATTTCTGAGTTGTTTCCAGCTCTCCTCGAGAATCTTGGCTGGCTTCTCGATGTAAGTCAAGTCTGGTTGTAACTCGAGCTCTTCATGTGATACTGGTTCATCGGGGGTTTTTAGACACTTTCGGAGTTGTGACACATGGAATACATTGTGAACCTGAGATAACCTTCCCGGTAATTTCAATTCAAAGGCTAATCCTCGGTTTTGACTCAAAATCTTGAAAGGTCCTATGTATCTAGGACTGAGCTTTCCTTTTACTCCAAACCTCTGGAGTCCTTTCATCGGGCTTACCTTAAGATATACCATGTCTCCAACTCATGGCTCCCATGTCCTCCTCTTCTGATCGGCATAACTCTTTTGCCGACTTTGGGCTATCTTGAGCCTATCTCTGATAATGTCAATGATTTGTTGTTTTTCCTTGACATAATCATGATTAAACTCCTTGCTTGCTCCAGCTTCATACCAACATATCGGTGATCTACACTTCCTTCCATACAGAGCTTCAAACGGTGCCATCTTGATGCTGCTTTGATAGCTATTATTATATGAAAACTCTGCTAGTGGTAAGTGCTCCTCCCATGATCCTCCGAAGTCTAGGGCACAAGCCCTAAGCATATCCTCTAAGATCTGGTTGGTTCTCTCGGTTTGTCCACCTGTCTGGGGATGGTAAGCGGTACTATAGTCCAACTTGGATCCTAAAGCTTCGTGTAGTTGCTTCCAGAATGCTGATGTGAACACGGATCCTCGATCCGACACTATCTTCTTAGGCACTCCATGCTTACTCACGACCTCTTTGATGTAAAGATCGATGAGTTTCTCTTCTTTATCCTGCTGATTTACCGCTAAGAAGTGGGCGCTCTTCGTCAACCGGTCCACGATTACCCATATCATGTCCTTCTTTTTATTGGTCATGGGTAGTCCGGTGATGAAATCCATCCCTATTTCCTCCCATTTCCACTCTGGAATAGGTAATGGTTGTAACTTTCCTGCCGGACTCTGGTGTTCAGCCTTCACTCTCTGGCAGGTATGGCATTCCGCCACATATTGTGCTATCTCTCTCTTCATGTTATTCCACCAGAATAGTTCCTTTAGATCCATGTACATCTTTGTACTTCCTGGATGTATGGAATATGGTGTTTGATGAGCTTCCCGGAGTATTACTTCCTTAATTTCAGCAATATCCGGAACGCAAATTCTCTTCTGGAACCATAATGATCCAGATTCTCCGCGGTGAAATTCTGATGGTCTTCCTTCATCTATTCTTCTCATCTCCTCAACGATAAATGGATCGTCCAGCTGACCCATCATTATCTCATTCTTCAGGTTGACATTTAACTCATCGGCTACTTGCAACGCCGATAATCCTTCATGAGCTTCCTTCTCCCAAAGTTGTATTTGGGCTTGACTTATTTCCTTCCTCAACTCCGGTGAGATTTCTTGTTCCACTCCGCCGGTACTCTTCCTGCTCAAGGCATCTGCTACAACATTGGCCTTCCCTGGAGTGTAATTGATGGTCAAATCATAATCCTTGATTAGTTCAAGCCATCTTTTCTGCCTCATGTTGAGTTCCTTCTGGGTGAAGAAATATTTGAGACTCTTATGATCTGTATAGAGCTCACACTTGGCTCCATAAAGAAAATGTCTCCAAGTTTTGAGTGCAAATACAACTGCTGCTAGTTCCAAGTCATGTGTTGGATAATTCACTTCATGAGGTCTGAGTTGCCTCGATCCATAAGATATCACTTTCCGATCTTGCATGAGTACGCAACCCAATCCATGTTTGGATGCGTCACAGTACACGGTGTAATCCTTGCCAACTTCCGGAACTGCTAACACCGGTGCCGTGGTGAGTTTCTCCTTCAGAGTTTGAAAACTCTTCTCACACTCCTCTGACCACACGAATGGTGTGTTCTTTCTTAACAGCTTTGTCATTGGTCCTGCTATCTTAGAGAATCCTTCAATGAATCTCCGATAATATCCTGCCATTTCTAGGAATCCTCGGATTTCCTTGACAATCTTGGGTGCTTCCCATTCTAGAACTGCTGCTACCTTACTCGGGTTAACAGCTATTCCATCTTTACTAATAACATGACCAAGGAATTCCACTTGATCTAGCCAAAATTCACACTTGCTAAATTTGGCATAGAGTTGATGTTCCCTTAGTGTTTGCAACACTAACCTCAAATGTTCAGCATGTTCGGCCTTGTTCTTGGAATATATCAAGATATCATCGATGAATACGATGACAAACTTGTCTAGATATGGCATGAAAATCTTATTCATGAGATTCATGAATATTGCTGGGGCATTGGTTAATCCAAAAGGCACTACAAGGTATTCATGATGTCCATACCTTGAGACAAAGGCAGTTTTCGGAACGTCTTCCTTCTTGATCTTTATCTGGTGATAACCGGATCTTAGATCAATCTTGGAAAAGACTCCCGCGCCTCTAACTTGATCAAATAGATCTTGTATTCTTGGAAGTGGATACTTGTTCTTGATTGTGACGTTGTTCAGATTCCTGTAATCTCCGCAAATCCTTCTTCCTCCATCCCTTTTATCCACGAAGATCACAGGTGATCCCCATGGTGAAACACTTTCTTGAATAAATCATTTCTGTTCCAAATCATCCAATTGTTCCTTAAGTTCTTTCAACTCCTTGGGCCCCATCTTGTATGGTGCCTTTGCAATCGGAGCTGTTCCTGGAATTAGGTCGATAGTGAATTCTATCTCCCTATCTGGTGGCATACCAGGTAATTCCGCAGGAAATACATCCTGGAATTCATTTACTACAGGTATATCCTCTAATTTCACCTCCTTCATGCTGTTCAGCTGTAGCTCCACTTCAATCTGTGTATGTTTGTCGCCTTGATAAATCATTCTACTTCCATCGGGGCTTTTCAAAGATACTGTCTTGTTCACACAGTCGATCAATGCTCCATTAGCTTCCAACCAGTTCATACCAAGAATGACATCAATGTCCTTCATCGGTAAAATGAACAGGTCCGCGTCAAACGCGCACTTATTGATCATGATGACTTGTTTTTGTTTGGTATGGGTTACTAGTATCGTTCCCCCCGCAGAAAGTATGGTTATGGGTGTATCTAACTTAGTGCAACTAATCCCATGTTTGATGATGAATTGTTGAGAAATGAATGATGTAGTTGCACCAGTATCGAAAAGTACTTTGCCAGGATGAGTGAGTATCTGGAGCGTACCTATCACCGCCTGATCGGAGTTGACCACCTCCTCCAGACTGGTACAGTTCAGCTTGCCGAAGGGCTTCTTATTCTTCCAGTTCCCTCCGGTGTTTCCTCCTCGACTTCCTCCTCCTCCGGATTGACCTCCTCCAGTGTTTCTCTTGGGGCAGTCCTTCAGCATGTGCCCCTCCTGGCGACAACCAAAGCATATAATCTTTGGCTTCTTACAGTCCTTGGCAAAATGCCCTGTGAATCCACAGCTTCTGCAAACTATTTGATTTGCAGACTGGAATGCTTGGTTCTTCCTACTACCGTAGTAGTTACTGTTGTTGTTGTTGTTGTTGTTGTTGTTGTTGTATCTGGGCTTGAAACTCAGGCTGGTATTAGGCTTGTTACTAACAAACCTCTTAGGCTCAAACTTGGCCTTCTTCCTCTTTTCCTCCTGCAGTTGTTTGAAATCATCTTCCAGAGTGATGGCAGCATCCACCAACTCTTGAAACTCCGTTGCTCTCATCATACGGAGCTGTACCTTGAACTGGGGACTTAACCCCCTCAGAAACCTCTTCTTTTTCTTGTCCTCGGTGTTGACTTCCTCAACAGCGTACCGGGACAGCTTGGAGAATTCCCTGACATAGGTCAGGATGGCCTTGTCCTTCTGCTCGAGACTTTCAAATTCTCGACGCTTCAGCTCCACAATACTTTCAGGGACATTGGATTCCCTGAACTTCCTCGTGAACTCCTCCCAGGTAAATACCTTTCCAGCCGGATAAACGGCTACGATATTGTCCCACCATGATGCGGCAGGTCCACACAGCAGATGAGTAGCATAACGAACCTTCTCTTGGTCGTTACATCCAACGGTATTGAGCTTTCGCTCAGTATCCATAAGCCAATCTTCCGCGTCCATTGGCTCGGGCGCGTATGCGAAAGATATAGGTTTGGTGTTCTGGAAGTCTGCTAAGGTGACTCCCGGATTCTCGGGTCTTTCCACCCCGTTCTGTTGCAGCAATTCTTGGAAGAATTTGTTCTGCTGCTCCAACGTTACACGTTGTCTTTCCTCTACCAGCTGCATGTACTGGACAAAATTCTGCTGCGTCATGGGTGGTGGTGGTGGTGGAAACTGATCTCTGGCTGCTCCCTCAGCCTCTTCCTTTTGTTTTGCTTCGCGCTCCATGCGCTGCGCTTCGGTCTCCTCTCCTAACGCTCCCGACATAACCCCCTAGTTCTGCAACACAAGATGATACTCATAATCACTCCATGCGCAAGTTTTCTGAGCTCAACTTTGTGCACAGAACTAGTCACGCAATGGAAATCAAGAAGCAAATCCAAATCATACAAAACATATACCCTGTATATACATACTTAAGTGGTCTTATTACAATACTCAAGTCGATGTGAGTATGCAAACTCACTTATTAAAGTATATGTACAAATTTATACAAATATTACATACTATAATACACGTGGTACTTGTGTATTATAGCCTCGCCTCCCTTGGTGGACTCTAGTCGATCTTCACTCCCGGTACATCCCAGGCTTCCATCCGGTCGAACGTGTCGTCCTCCTGATAGACCCTGGAACATAAGGTCTCCCCGTCGGCTGGTAATCCGAATCAGATGATGATCCTAGGGAGAAATCAGTGTTCACAAACTGATCGTTAAGTGCATCATAGTCCACCCATCGGGTGTACTCCCCTGTAGCTCCGCCATATGGGTTACCAACACTCATACCCGACTCAACCTGTGTCGGATACCCTCCATCAACTCCTTCATTACTAGGATAACTCTGGTTCTGGGTTGTGGCGTCATCATTCATCTCCCCATCATAATACACAGAAGTACTATGAGTTCCAGTATCAGATCCCCAACGCCAACCCGTGGAATTTTCTATAGGAGTCTCGGAACGCTGATTGTTTCCGGATTCCTCTCCGCCCTCGTATCCCCCATAGGAACTACCCAGATAGTTCCTGTGTAACAGGTGTAGTTTCACGCTCAAGAGGATCAATACTAATGTAGTCACCAGCTGAGTAAACTGGTGTGTGCACCACATTCTCCATAGGTTCTTTCCCTCTAATCTCCTCCTTGGGTTCAGTAAACTCCTCTAGCATCGTATCAATTGCTCCCGTCAGATGATGGTTCAACTGAAAGAGTAATGATATGAAGTTGCGGCTATTATCCATATATTTTGCAGCTGCTATGGGTTTGCGTTTTGCATATTTGTAGTGGTTAAGCATGGGATCTTCTTCCTCCTGATTATGAGGAATATGGGAGAATTCGGAACCCATAAGATCTTTCGTCTTATGTTCCCGAATGTCGGTTATGGCTCTCATAACAGCTATATGGTAGGCTGTGTTGATTGTCCTGGCTTCCCCTGCTGGCATGACTACGCTCATTCCCAGAGATTCGGGAAGTCGCAGTCCTACCCTACACTTGGCCAATACAGTACCATCATAGTACATGTATTTCTTTACTTGGATCTGGGGATCACACCCAAATTCAAGTAACATGGCTCGTAGAATATCTGCAAGTCCTCCTTCGTATTCACTCAGTGTGGAATCCATCACTTTCACGTTTCGTCCGGGACGTGAACTTGCCATGTTGGCTGTAGAAATAGAAAGATTATAAGATTAGAAATAATGCATCATAATAGAGATAATAAAGAATTATCGCACTAAAAGATATGATTGTTGTATTCTCAATTGAATATACACCATATTTTTAGAGAATTCTTTACTAGTCCTATTTGACTCCTAACGTTTGGTCCCATTTACTAGGTTCCAACCTAAGGTCAAAGCTTTGGCTCTGATACCAACTGTGGTGACCCTGCATACCACTGCATGTTGTAGTATGCCAGTCGTTGATATAACATTCACGAAGTACCATTCCGCAAATATTACATCCCTCAGAGTAGTACAACAGAACATAGCAGGTCCATAACTCATTCATTTATTATTACAACTATCATACACATGTCATCTCGGAGCTCCTCTTGGGTCCTAAGAGGAATACTCCTGGGTTCGAGGCGAACCCAACTTAGCTTACAATATAAGAGTCTCATTAAGTTATACATTTATTTCCTCGAGCAGCTAAATACTAAGAGTTCGGGCTGCTCGGTTACTATTACTACTGGATTTCTCTAGGCTTGATCTCCTCCGGAAGCCTCCCCGGGTCCGTAGACGATGAGGTAGTCTACGCCTTCTATACCTCCAGAGAGGTCTGGTTCTTCATAGCCGATGATCTCGGCTCCTTCATTGCTGTCGTAGTCCTCCTCCAGACGATTCAGACAATCTAAGCATGGGATTTAAGAGTGGTATGAGTACGAGCGTACTCAACAAGTTCATTATAGATAAGAGGTGTTTAATGCTCTAGCTACAATATTAGACCAGAAAGTCTAATACCAATGCAAGTTTTGATAAACATTTCTTCAAGAGATTGCTTTTATTCGAAAGAGCTATGTCCGTCAGCCTTCACCGGTTTACTAGAACTTCATGAAGCTCCTTTCCGGCCGCGTCAGCGATTCCTTATCCCGAACAGAGAGTGACAGGTCACGCTTCTTTACACTGCAGAGGTGTGTTGCTTTACCCATAAGAGATCTTAACCTTGGTGCCAACCGGGCAGCTTTCCCGTCCACACTTCCTTCGGTGTGAGGCCCGGTATAAGGTCTAGCCAATCATGTTCCTCCGCTACCTCGAGCACCCACCCTTTGTTGCATGCCCCGACACTGGGTCCTCGCCGGTCCCATTATTCCCACTCACGGGTGGACCCCGACCACGACGACAGTTTGGGATCGAACCAAACTCCTTCGCCGGTAGCTGCAACCCATCATAGACCGCAATACCGTGGGGACTTAAGGCTTCCCCAGCCAACCGCTTGCACTTCGAGCGACAAGTGTCTACGGACCATGCCGTGGGGACTTAAGGCTTCCCCAGCCAACCGCTTGCCCTGACAGATACAAGTGTCTACGGTAAAGCGCATCCGTTGATGAACGAGAGGTGGAAACACTTTTGACTACTCCGTCCCACTCCGGATCTTATGGTTAACACGGGTATTACGGCACAAGAATCACTGGCGATATTTGTTGTTTAATCCTAGATGGATATAAGCCCGTGCAATGGAACCTCCACCATATCAACACAATCCATGGTTCCATTCCCCACCACATAGTCATATTCATAGTTATGAAAGTAGTGGTTTTAATTTTTATGCAATAGTGATAACCATAATACTTTGCAAGTAATTTGATAGAAATACTCAATTGACATGAGCAAGTGATGAACTTGCTTGAACACTGCAAAGTTTTGCAGTTGGATGGTGTGGACTGACCCTTGTCCTCTGGTTCTGAAAAATAGCATCATTGTCCGATAAGGGCAATGGTTAAAGAAGCAATTATGCATGGTTCCAGTTTTAGGGTTTGTCACCCCCTTCCGATGTCGTTATTATTTCATGTAGGAGGTTATTACTAAGAATAATTTGGAGGTTCTCTATTTAGGGTAAATACAACCTTGAAATATTGTCAAGGTGTTTTTAAAGTCCAATTGCATTAATGGACTTATTTTCATTTTAGAAAATATTATGTGTGATTTAAATCATTATTTAATTCATCAAATTAAGACTTATTCTTAATTATCTTCAAAAATTCTCTTTAATATTTTATTTGGATAGAGAATTTTATGCTGATTGATTTTCATATTTTTAATTATTTTTTTAGAGTCATATTCTATTTTCTAAAATTCTTTGAAATACTCACTTAAATGGTATTTTGGAAAATGCCCAAATTGCCCTCGGGCCCCACCTGTCAGGGTTAACCCGAGTGGGTTGGGCTCAACCCAGTTGGCCTGGTCCGGCCCACTCGGTCGCCCTCACTTCCCCTCTCTCTCCCTCACGAACCCTAAACCGTGGCTCTGGCGACGCACGCGTCGTCGCCCCTTCGCCGAATTTTTCCGGCCGACTCCGGCCATCGCCGCCGGCGATATGGGGTGCGTCTGAACCGCCGTTCTACGGTGCTTCAGATCCACCGCACCGATTTGCTCTTCGTCGCCTCTTCGTGTCGCCCCCAACCCTTCTGCTCGTCTGGCCGTGGAGATCCACGGCGATCTTGTCGCCGCCGACGTTCCTGAAGCCGTGGCGCCGCCATGGCTTCGCCATCGTGTGCGCGAGCTGCCGCGGCACCGCCATGGCCTGGCTTGGCCTGGCGCCGCCGTGTTTCGGCGCGTGCCGCCGTGGCCGCCATGGCGCCACCGTTCTGCTCGGCTCCAAGTAAGTGCGCCCCTCTTCTGCTCCTTCTCTGTGCCTGTTCTTCTTCCACTGCTAGCTCTACTGCTGTGCTAAGCTTGCCTGCACAAGAGCTGTTGTGCTCTTCTGCAGCGCCATGGTGCCTGCTCCTGCTGTGCTAAGCTGATGCGCTATGCCTGTGCTGCTGCTGTGTGAAATCCATGCTGATGTGCTGCTTGTGCTGCTTGTGCAATTCTTCTAAAGCCGTGTGCTTGCTTAAACTTGCATTTCTTGCTTGAAACTATCTCTGTGACTCTGTTCTTGATGTGACTACTGCTAGATCCTCAAGTGTATTCAATTCCTTGCTCTGGCTTAATTACTATGTGTAATTCTTGCCATTTTGCAAGAGACAGTGTTGTTTGTGTGATGATTATTGGTTCTGGCTCATGGTAGGCTTGGCCTTGCTTAATTGTTATTCATATACATCAATTCCTTGATGATATGCTTCTGGATACAATCATAAAAGTGGTTTATGTACTTGTTTGTGATTCAATTGTTACTTACTGTGGCTGTTTAATTTATATGATTCCTGTGAGATGCCAGTGATGCCTTAGCATGCCCTGGCATGCTCTAGCAAGCTGTTGATGATCCTGTGTTCATCAGTTACTTGTTAAAAGTTGTGATGCTCCATCTTGTGCCTTACTGGTGCTCAATTTGAGCTGTGTGTGGTTACAGATAAGTGCTGGTGTGTGCTGTTGTTGGCTTAAGCAACTGCTATTGCTTGCAGTGATCCATTGGATCCACTGCAAGGCTCTGGTGTCTTGTTTACTTGTATAAATCATTTATCTGTGTAGCTTAGCAAGATTTATTTGATAAATGAGATGAACTGTTTCTGCAGTTATGATTCTTTAACTGGATTGACTTGAGCTAGAGGAATGCCAACCACTGGTTGGGTACCCTAGCTCATACTGAACCCTATTGGGTGATGATGTGATGTGCTGGGCTTGGTGGTTTCATTGTTTTTGTGGTTGAGGTGGCCTCAACAGCATTTCTTGCTGTTCAGGAAGCTCCCACCCAAGTTGGCTTGATGTGTATGGACAAATGCTTTCTGGTTAAACCATATTTGATTGCCAGATGCTTTTAATGTTGACAAACATGTATAGACACTTGATTGTCTATCTGTCTGATGATTTAGCTGGCTATAGGTTGTCAAGTGAACTTGTGTAGCTGGCTAGGGACTAAATCCTTGTTGGATTTCTCTGATTGTGTCCCTGTGTGGACACAATCAGTGTTCCCTGGATAATTTCCTACTGGCTTTTTCTATGTTTGCTTGTACCAAATGGCTAGATAGCCATATGATGACACAAACAGGGCTTCCTACCCTTGTGGTGTGCTTGAGATCATGCCTGTGCAATTTATGAACAAAACCATCTGGTTTGTTCATGATGATGTATATACCTCACTCCAGCTCCTAGAATTTGTGTTGGTGTAGAGGTTTTGCTGCTGGTTGATTTCTTGGCTTGCCCTGCTCCTCCTTGCAAGCTTGATGCTTAGTTAATTTCTGGTGATTTGGGAATAGGTGAGACAGCTCTGGCTGTTCACCTGTTCTTGGTGTTCTTGAGCTGTTCTTGCTATCTGGTGACTTACCCTGCTGCTGTGTCGATGGATGAGCTAGGGTTTACTGTGGAAAAGGGTTTTATATGCCTGGCCCTTGCTTCTCTGGTCGATAGCACTGCCTGGCATGTGTTGGTGACTCCTCTCTGTGCTGTGTGTGTGTGCTGCATGCACAAGGCCTGGTAAGCTGCTAGGCTGTGTGTGTGTGCACATGCTTGGTATCTGGCTTGTGTCTTGGCTGAGAGATGGATCAGCTCGGCAGCTTTGATCATATGCCACTTGGCATAACTTGTGTTTGTTGTGTTTATGTGCAGGTTCAAATTGATGATCAAATGAACATGATGATCTTCAAGCTCAAGATTAGATGATATTCACATTGTAGTATTTAGGACAGATTCATACTTGTACTTTTCTTTTGTCTTCTTTTTCTATTTATCCAAATTTGTGTAATGTGTTGTAATAATTCATTTATTTCAATTCTGAATATTGTAATTGACAATGTATAATGTGTGATTATCAATAAAGCTCCCATTTTCCTTAATGAGCTTTACATAATTGTTGTATTACTTATAATCTTGATTATTGATAATTGTTTATGAAATTATCTCAAGTTTGAATTATGTGATAATCATTTGATGTTTGAATTTGAATTTCAAATTCAAATTTGGATTGAATTCAATCATACAACTTAGTTTAGAATTCAATCATGCAACTTAAGTTTGTGATGCAAACTCTCCACTCTCTTCTCAAAACCCTAGTTTAGTTGAATAAGGAACAGGTTTGTCGCACTCTCGAAACCCTAACCCTGTAAGGTGTCGAGAGAGAAACTTGTCCCCCTTCGATGCAGTTTTTGTTTAAAAGCGCGAAATTTCCCCGTAAATTACAATGCAATGCACATCCCTTTCTAAAATCTACCCCTCAATCGTCTCTAAACCTGGGACATTACAAGAAGACTTTATTGACTGCACCTACAAAATTGAATGGGACCTTGGACATGTATCCTTTCAAAATGGTTGGACAGACTTTGTTGCTGCTGCTCACATTGGAGTTGGATCAATTGTTTTGATCAAGATATATCCAATGCAGGAGTATATAAGTCTCAACTTTGTTGAGATCATCAACTAGTGGGGGCAATTAGCTAGTTCAGATTATCAAGTAAACTTGTTCTAGTTTAATGTTCTACAGTAAACTTATTAAAATTATCAAGTAGTTTGGATTATCACCTAGTTTAGCTTCAAATTATCAAGTAGTTTGGATTATCACCTAGTTTAGCTTTCAAGTTCTATGTGATGGTTTGTAGGAATTTAAGTGTTTGAATTATCTGTTTCTATTACCAGATGTTTATGTCTGTTGTTTAGTGTTTTTAACTTTGTTTGAATTTGTAACTAAGCACTTGAATTTGGCGGTGGAGGCCGTGTGTGTGCGCTGCTGGGCTGACTGCCTGCGCGGCTGTGCTTTGGTCAGTAGGACTTGTCCGTTTCGGATGACCTGGAAGGCTGGAAGCCGTGGCATCCCCATCTTGTCTCTACTTTGTTTCATGAAAGCTACTGTGCCTATCGTCCACTCTGCTCTGTAGTTTGTACGATTGCAGAGTAATTGTATCCACGGAAATGAGCCAACAACTGGCTGCCGGATTTCGTCCCGTCCGTAGCGCTTCGGAAGTCACTCTGGCATGGCGCTGCTGGATACTTCTGATCAATAGGAATAGGAGGAAAAAAAAGCTTATGATGAGCATCTATTGGATGTTAAACTCAGAAACATCCTTTTCAAAATTTTAAAATGCCGAAGAAACCGAACTTGGGTACATGAGAGTGAGCAGGAGAGGCGGCAGCTAGAACACATCTACGGTTCCGTTCTCCTCGGTGGCGACGCCGTCAGCGCTTGGGGCCTTGGGGAAGGGTGGCACACCGCGGCACCTCACCGGCGGGGAATTTGGGGCATTTGTGAAACTGCCCCAATAGGTATATAGCAATTGGGGCACTTTTTGAAACTGCCCCAATAGGTGTATACCAATTGGGGCACTAGTCAAACTGCCCCAATAGGTGTTACCAATTGGGGCACTTCTCCAAACTGCCCCAATAGGTGTATACCTATTGGGGCACTTGTCCAAACTGCCCCAATAGGTGTATACCAATTGGGGCACTTCTCAAAACTGCCCCAATAGGTGTATACCAATTGGGGCACTTCTCAAAACTGCCCCAATAGGTAGGGCATTAGAGGCATTTTGGCCAAAGTGCCTCTAAAAGAGGGTATTTAGGGGCACTTTGAAAAGTGCCCCAGGGCAAAGTGCCCCTAAATCCCTACCGTGTAGTAGTGATAATTAGTTCTCTGAGGACATCAGACGCGAATGTATCGATGCTAGGTGGGGGCACTTTGATGGTCGCTTTGATATTGCTGGTTGCATTGACTCCACCGCCCCACTCTCGCCCATTTTTCCTGTGGCTCGCAACTCCTTTCTTTGGAAACTACCGGTGGCTAGATGGCGTAGGCAGCCGGCGCTGCAATCTATTGCGACGCGGCGGAGCTAGCGCCCGTAACGAGCGAGTCTTACTTTAAATCCACTCATCATTCAGGTATAGCAGGTCAGATCTCCTAACATTTATGTGCGCACCAATGAAAATAGTTGGCGAGCACCTATAATCCACTTGTCATTCAGGTATAGTAGTGTTTCTGTAGAGGACACCCTCAGGTGCACGATCAAACTCTGAGCTGTGAATTCCTCTCAGGAGATCCGTCGCAGACTAGAGATGGATGTTCGTCGTTCCCCATAATCAAAGTTGTGAATAATTTGGGATGAAACCATAGTTTTGGTTTGGTTTTTATAATTTTTGTTGATGCTACAAAGGTGGTCTCAGGCGATGTAAGGCATGTTAGGGTTCAGCGGTACTTTGAAAAGGAAGCTCGATGAGGAATTCGCTTGGTACAAATCATGGAGGAGAGCTTATGTGCAACCAAACAATTTGAAAGTTCCAACGAAAACTTTGATATTTTTCTTTGGTGGAAAACAAATGCCGAGGAGTACCTGTAAACATGGCCCGGCGATTTTCTTAAATATTTGCAATACCTCTCTCTCTCTCTCTCTCTCTCTCTCTCTCTCTCTCTCTCTCTCTCTCTCTCTCTCTCTCTCTCTCTCTCAGCACCATGTCATCTGAATGAACATTTAGTTGCGGCGGAAGGATACTAAGAAACACACGAACATCGCTAAAACCAAAATCACTTGAAGCTACAGTTTGCAGGAAGGATTGGCTTAGAAAAACTCCAAACAAGGAGGGTATACTATGATTTAATACATTTTGATTTATACACCTGATTTGTGTTGCTTAACATTTGTTTTATGTGTAGGCTCAAGCCCGGTGGCCTGCTGTGAAAATGGTCTTAACTGCTAAAAAAGCATGGTAATAAACTTTTTTTCTTTGCTAGTGCACAATTCAGTGTATGTTTCTATTAATTTGTAGAAACGTACATTGCCACTTGTGTTTCTCCTCTACCTTTGTGCTCTGGGTTTAAAACTTCCACTTTCTAGAATTTTGACTATGTGTGCTCCTTTAATCAGTAGCAGATTTGGTTTGTTCCTCAACAGAATTAATAAACTTTTACTCTGTATTCAAGGTGCTTTTATCTTTCTGTGATGTTCAGGACAATTTAGTGGTAGTTTTAATGTATCTTCTCGTTTTATTTTATCCTGAACAGGGAACATAAGGAGGATCGGTGTTTTTAGAAAATTGGAGATGTCTTCAGGTATGGGCATAACCAGGAAGGACAATGGAGCTTGTTGCTGGAGGCGTGGTGCTCCATTCTTATGCTTTCAATGTCGAAAGGCTGGATGCTGCCTAGTTAATCTTCCGTTCAAATGTTGAATCGTGCTCCATCCTAGAAATGTCAATATCCTGTTACGACATTAGAAAGGTTGTCGAATTATACTATTATTATTTTTTGAAGCAGTGCTAGATTTTATGATGTCCTTTCATGGAATGAAAAAGACTGTCAAGATATCATTTTTGTTTGAGCGTGTGTACTTAATTTGAATGAATGAAAATGTATGGCAGCTAGCAGTGTTGTAAGATGCAAATCTTGTAGCAGCTAGTAGTCTTGTACCTGCAGCTGGTAAATCAGCTGTTAGTGTCTCAGTGATGGAAACAGGCTGCAGCAGGCGCTAATCAGCTCCTGCAGTTCACATGGGTTTTACACGGTTTGGAACTATGGGTTCAAACCAGAACTGGGAGATGGACTGGATTGGTTTGGGCGGAAAACACGTACGGTCTGGTTTTGGGCTGGCTCTAGCTTATTATATTTGGATTAGTTTGGTCTGCTTGGTTAATTTACTTATAGCTAGCTGCATCGGTTTGGCCTGGGCTTTGTCTGGATTCCATAATATTCTCAGCTTGACCCATAATATTCTCAGCTTGGTAATAAAGCAGCCGTATGCATCTTTTTGATGCAGAGGCTGGGGCAAATCCCCCATTTCGAAAAAAAAATAATGTTGCTGCTTGGAGAAGTAACCTGTGATGGGTGATTAGAAGGGTAGTGGCATCCCCAGTTCACCAGAGTTTAAATCCTAGATTTGATATTTTGGTGTCTTATAAAGATGGAATATTCTTCAATGGGGACGTAGGAGTGAGTGTACGTACGTATGTGTGAGCGTCTATGTTTGTACTGTTTCGAAAAAAAAAATGTTGCTGCTTGGATAGCTTGAGGACATGCTGTCGGGAAAATGCAACAGAGACAGGAAGCAGCTAAAACCTGCAACTCAGACCATAACCTCGATAGGAAGAGGATACAACCTGCAACAGAGATCATAACCTCGCCGTCAGTATCGCGGATCACAAAATCCCATACGCCTTTCCCTGAACCAGCGTGGAAAGCCCCATCAAAATCGATCTCGAGTGTTCATGGTACTGGCTTGGTCCGCCTCACATCTTGCCCGGCTGCTTTGCCGCTCTTATCCTTGTCGAAAAATTGTCCCGATATATCCTTGAATCCAGATCCTGATTTGGTAAGAGATTCATCCAGATTCCAAGCTCGCTCACCACTATTCAGATTATTTCGCCAGCAGCATCGACGCCAGACGGCCAGAGCGAGACGGCAGCAGTCAATTTCTCTTCCTTCAACTTTTTTTTTTGTTCGACCAAAAAAGTCATTAAGGCATGGCGAGACGACTTGGAAACGAAGCGGTTGCAGGTGAACAATCCGCAGGTGCGATAGCTCTTTCCCTTTTTGCACCTGCGGCCAGTCGAAGACTTGGAAAGGAAGAAAAAGATCAATCAGTACGATAGCTCTTTCCCTTTTTGCACCCATTCCATTCCTCTCAAACTTTCCATGTAAGTATATATAAATCTCAGCCATATTAACAAAGGCAAGCTAAGATCATCGCATTCGCATCCATCACCGTACCATTATCGTTATCCATGGAGTCGGCCGGAAGCAGAGGAGCGGTGCAGCGATCTGCACCAAGTCAGAGCAGCATGCTGTACCACCTCACCAACTCGGCGTGGCTATACCTGGCGCCGGTGGCGCTCGGGGTACTAAGGTCCTTCTTCAACCAGCACCTCCGGCGGCCGCTGCGGCGGTTCCTCCCAACCCTCGACCCGTTCGTCACCGTTGACGTCGCCGCCAAGCCAGAAGACCACTCCTACTACTACGGCCCCGAGGGCGGCGCCAAGTCGAGCGACGCCTACGGGGAGGTGCTGGCTTACCTGAGCGTGGCGTGCTCGCGGGAGTCCCGGGAGCTCCGCGCAGAGGGCGCCGCCGAGGGCCACGGCCTCGTGCTCAGCCTCCGCGAGGGCCAGGAGGTGGCCGACGAGTTCAAGGGCGTCACCTTGTGGTGGAGGTGCTGCCGCCTCACGTTCCACGAGCGCCACCGGAGGCTCGTCGTCGACGAGTACCTGCCCTACGTTCGCCGCACCGGACAGGAGCTCGCCGCCCGCAACCGTCCCCGCAGGCTCTACTCCAACAAGAAGGAGCTCAACTACCAGTACGTAATCGATTTATCTTGTTTCGTGGGAAAGTTTGCAGCACTGCTTGTTAATGAGCTCAATTTCCATGTTGATCGTTCAGTTCTAGGAGGGACGAGGTATGGAGCTACATCGACTTCGACCACCCGACTACCTTCGAGACTCTGGCCATGGACCCAGCAAAGAAGCAGATGATCATGGACGACCTCGACGACTTCCGAAACAGCAGGGACTACTACCGCCGCATCGGCAAGGCGTGGAAGCGTGGCTACCTCCTCTACGGCCCGCCGGGAACGGGCAAGTCCACCATGATCGCCGCCATGGCCAACTACCTCAACTACGACATCTACGACATCGAGCTCACCTCCCTAGAGACCAACGGCGACCTCCGCAAGCTCTTCGTCGAGACCACGGGCAAGTCCATCATCGTCATCGAGGACATCGACTGCTCCCTCGACCTCACCGGCAGCCGTGCCAGCATGATGCCGCAAAGACACGTCGTCGAGAAGTCACACGACAGGATGGTGACGCTGTCCGGACTGCTCAACTTCCTCGACGGGCTGTGGTCGGCGCACAGCGGCGAGCGGATCATCGTGATCACCACCAACCGACCCGAGATGCTTGACCCGGCCCTGATCCGGCCGGGTAGGATGGACATGCACGTCGAGATGTCCTACTGCAAGTTTGGGGCGTTCATGACGCTCGCCAAGAACTACCTCGGGGTGGACGCGCACCCTCTCTTCTACGATGTCGAGGAGCTGTTGCAGGTGGCGGACATGACGCCGGCCGACGTCGCCGAGTGCCTGATGATGCCCTCCGAGCGTACCGCCCGGCGCAGCGTGGATGCCTGCCTCGCGCGCTTGGTAGACGAGCTCAAGAAGAAGCGCGAGGAGAAGAGAGCGGCCAAGGAGAAAGTTGCACCGGAGTAGGGAAAGAGCGAGGAGAATCAAAGAAAAACGGCGGCGAAGTCACGGCGGACGGAAGACCTCGCTAGTAGTGCGACAACTAGCTTAGCTTGGTAACCAGCGCATTTGGTAAGTTTTGCAAGTGTACAGTTTGAGAAAACATCATTGCAGCTTTGGTACTGCTACTCCCTCCGTTATAAAATACTGTTATTGTGTCATTTTTTATTTTTATCGGTTTTGGTAGCTAGGTCGGTCAACTGAAAATTTCAGCAAGTTTCAATCGATTCTGAAATTGAGATTTAGCAAAATCTCAATGATCCTACTTTTATTTTGTTTGTGCTTCTTTTACTTTGTTTTTTCAGGTGTCTTGTTACTCAGGTGTCTCTTCCACGGCTCAGTTCAGAACTTCCAATAGGTAATTCGGCACCAAACCTCCGTATGTTCGAGGTGCTTGCAGTCAGTCAAGCTGAACTCAGGGCGTCTGCCCGAAGCTCAGGAGAACCATGCCCCCGGCCGTGCACCTCCACCTTAGATATGCTGGCCGACGTCGAAGCTTAGCCGGCAAGGAGTGCGATCAACTGCGTTTCGTGGCGTTGTATAACATATTAACATGACATTGGGCAACAGCTTTCCACCGGCAGAAACTCGTTTCTCACGGTTTTCCCAATACATTTTTTTCAATAAAAGATCCTTTATATTATTTAAAAGGTTAAAGCCTTGCACCGGGTATTTGCATAACTAAGATGCAGCCGCTCAAATCTATCTTCTAAATAAGAAGAAAAAAAATACTCAATACAAGTAGTCCACTGGAAACCGTATTGACACCTAAGGTGGTGAAGGTTCAATCCGGAGATTACCCTGCTACCCATGCCGAAAAAATAAGTGTTTTATAGTTTAATCTTGAAAGCAAAAGACACACTTTTTTTACTTTCCTGCTAATTGTGTTTTGCATGGTTCTCCTTAGTGAAGATTACCTCTCGATGAAGATACCATGCAAATTTTTTAGTTTTCAGCAGGATCTATACATGGAATCCACCGAAAATTTAGCACTCGTATTTAGGTTGCATCGAAGCTCATCTGTCCCTTGCATCAATTAGACAAAATACATACGTTGAAGCAAGGCATTCCAAAATGCAAGCCTAGGACCAACAAGATCCCTTTTGAACGTCCATTCGGTGGGGAAGATTCTGACACCTTAGCTAATGTATCGCTTTTGTGATGTACAATATTGTGCATAGCTAGATATATTGTTCCCGAAGAGTGGTATTACTTAACCACTTCTCCTTTTAAAACCTTATCTCACAACCATATGGGAAGAATTACTCCTTTGTCGCCATATGGGTAGCCCAAAAGTGTGAATCCTCAAGTTTTCAATAAAATTGAAAGAGTGCAAGCCAACATACTTTCTTATTATAATGGTTTGCCATACCCAATCTTCGGTAAGTAGCTTAGACAGCTATTTACATAGGAGGGCTATGTTCTTGACCTCAAGGCCGTGAACACCTAGCCCTGCTTGATCTTTTGGACAGCAAACAATATTCTATTTAGTAAGCCGGTATTTGTTCTTCTCATGCCAAAAGAATCTTGATGGAAATAATCCAATAGCTGCAAGACTTCTTTGGGAAATTGGAAAAAAGGAAATCATATACAGTCGCATATTATTTAATGCCGAATTAATGAGAACAAATCTTCTTCCCATGGATAGTAATTTTTCTTTCCAACTACTAAGACGCTTTTGTAGCCTATCCTCCATGTGTTTCCATTCGGCATTCCAGGTCCTCGATAATGAATCCGAATGCCTAAATATTGTCCCAAATCGCAACCAAACAATTCGGCATACATGTCAGCCTCGTCTTGAATTTTCAGACCGAAGGTGATAAGATTAATTTTAGATTCTTGCTTTCTCAAGATCATATTCCATAAGAGAATCATATCATCCGCGTATTGAAGAATAGTTAGACCACCGTCCAGAAGGTGAGAAAGGACCTCTTCAATTTTCACCTCAACTTTTGTGCCCTCTATAATTATGCCTAGCATATCAACCACCATATTAAATAGCATGGGTGATAATGGATGGACTTGCCTTAATCCTTTTTGCATTTGGAAGTATGGGCCAACATCATCGTTGACTTTGATGGCCACAATTCCCCCGAAAACAAAATTATGGATTAGAGTGTGCCACTCGTTAGAAAAATATTTCATCCTGAGTGTTTGCTGAAGGAAAGATCACTTAACTTTATCATAACGTCATTCATCTTTTACGATGTAACTCATGGACTGTCTCATGCAAGGTTACTACTTCGTCCAGGATATTATCTGCCTTGCATAAAAGCAGTCTGAGTGGGGAGCATCTCATGATCAGTCACCGAATTTAGCCTTTAGTTTAAGTTTTCGTGAATCTTAAAGCACACATTAAGAATACAAATCGGCATGTACTGCTAAATCATTTCCGCTTCATTAAATTTTGCAATAAGGTGATCTCACCAAAATTAAGGCGAAACAAATCAAGTTGTCCGCCATGGAGAGCAGTAAAAACTCTAACAAGTCTGATTTGATTAACTCGCAAAAGTTCTGATAAAGCTCTGCTGGAAAACCATTCAAACCTGGTGGTTTATTGTGTTTCATTGGAAAACCGCATTTTTAACTTCCTCCTCTTAATAAGGATCAGTAAAGTGGGAATTTTCCTCATCGGAAACTTGATAAATGTCCTATATTCGGGTTTCAACCATCTTCTGGATCCCGAAATAGAACTTTATAATGATTTGTAATGTAAGACTTGAGTTTCTCGTGGCCTTGGATCGTACCCCTATCCTGTACAAGAGAATGAATAAGTTTCTTCCAGTGACTGCCATTTGCGACACTATGAAAGTACCTCGTATTTAAATCTGGGTCTTTGAACATTTGTATGATTTGAGCTCCTCCTCTCGCACAAGGTTGGATATCCGAGCATTGGATTGACTTTTCATTTCAATCTCTTGCGTAGATAACGAACATACTTCCGCTATAGCTTCGAGCTCATCAAATAAAAGACGATAAGCGTAGCTTCTCATTCCTCAACCGACATGTCGTATGTCTAGCCTATCCACCAATGTATCTACGCGTAACACGTAGTTTATTATTTCACCATCGGACGGGGTTCAGACTAGCGACAGGTTTCTCCCACGCCTTCTTAACAATATCTAAGAAACCATCACGTTGTAACCTTCTAAGTTCAAATTTGAATTTGCGTCTACACTATAGTCGAGGTGTTCCCGTGGTTATAAGTATATGATTGTGATCCGACAATGCCTCAATATGCTCTGGAGTCCATACAATGACCGGCAGAACTTAGATTCCCAGTCTGAGTCCATGCGTACACGGTCCAGATTTTCTCATATGCCGGCTCTAGGAGCCTCCCAGCCATTGAAATCTCTCTCAAATCTAAACCGTCTATATGACACCATTGAATAAGAAAAGCCAACAATATCGAATCTGCCTTTACTCTTATGGTGAGAAAATATTAGCAAATGAAAACCCACGCCTATAAGAATAGGGGTGTGGATTGTCTTTCACTAAATTTACTGAAGGCATGCTTAAATTCATCCTGGCTGCTCCATACACAGCGACCAAACTTCATGTGAAATTATCAGCCTTGTTATGCATATGGAGATTTATATCAAAATCTCCACTGGAATTAGCCAACACAACCATTTAGTCTTTTTTGACACCTAGTACTAATCCACCAGAACGACCAAGCGGAAGACAAGAAATCCATGTGAAGTCAGCCCCACTAGATAGGCGGTTTAGGAGACTTGGTGAGAAATTACCTGTCACCTTGATGAAGGCATCGTCGATTGGCAACCCACTCGTGCTGCTTCGGGGGAAAACCTAGGATTTGATCTTCTAGATCAGACGATGACGACACCATGGTGTCATTTCTCTCTTGGGAGCATCGTTTGTGGAGCAACGCTGGATGACAGAGGATGGGGGAGGAGATGTCAACTCATGCCTGGCCGAAAAGTGCTATGATGAGTCATGCATATTCGGCAGGTGATGTGCACGACAGATCTTTCATGGTGGTATCGACAATAGGCCTCGCAAGGACTATGCTGATCTCGATGGACCACCGGTTTGATGGTAGTAACGACTACTGAAGTGAGGGCATAAGACGCTCGACAAGAGTCTGCTATATCGGTTAGCTCCTCTTTTCGCCATAAGGTGACTCAGGGATGCCATCGACAATTAGTTGGTGAGGCGTTTTGTTTCTGTTTTTTTTATAGATGCCCTACAGGCATGTTACTCCACCCATTGTCGGGGTTTTAGGTTTTGAGTGGTGGTATTGGGTTTTGTGATGTACACGTTAACAGTTTCTTGTTAAATAAAATTTAAATATGGATAGTGTGCATCGTTTTGATGCAGAGGCTGGTTTTTTGCCTCCCTGTCCAAAAAAAGAGTGGTTTCTCGCGAAACTAGTCGGGCACAAGTCAACTCCTAAGTAGTTGACGGCCTCAGCATCGACATCTCCGATTGCACGACCTCATTTCATACATGTTCTGTCCACGTCATGTTCGACAAAAGCACGATTGCACGACCTCATTTCATACATGTTCTGTCCACGTCATGTTCGACAAAATGCTTTTGTCGGTGCAACATCTCGGTTGGGACTGTCCCCGTACTACCTCTTTTCAGCCTCTAGCTGTCATGACCAAGGCTGGACTTCGGCGTGAGGACAGGGTGATCATTTTGAGGACCTCACATCAGAGGAGCACGACCTTGACGCCACCGTCAGTCAGCAGTGAACACAACTTCACTGTCGGCGCCCCGGGCAAGGGTATCTTCTCCCTTCGCTCCGCGATGCTAGATCGTCCTGAAAACCAAGTTCTGTCAAGGGCCGGTTTGGGTGCTAAACTGCTAATGCCCCCAATTTTCCGTTTCCCTAATTTTGTTGTGGCAATCCTACTCTCTGGAAACACGCTGGCAGAGCAAAACGTCGGCATGTTCGCTATTTTTTTCGAAATAGGGTAGCCCGGCTTCTGCATCAATTGATGCATACATCTTCTTTTATTAAAAAAATAGTTTTGCGATACAATCTGCAGCTAGACGATCTTATTACAATTTAAGGATTACAAAAAAGTCTCGACAAAGATAAGCCATCTAAAAAGAAGTAACATGAAGCTCCTTCGCATCATCATGTAAAACGACGATCAGCACGTCAACCGCACCGGCTATTGAAATCCCGTGCTACCGCCAGTCGGTTGCACCCAATATCCATAGCATGGCGCTCCTCCGCCGACTGAAGATAGGACCACATATGGATCCAATGTGTAGCCAAAGGGATAACTTGCAAAAATGATGGAAAGCTTTCTCTATTAAAGATATAATCATTACGTACATTCCAAATTACCCAAAGCAAAGCCCACACACACACCAACTCTAATGTGGACATTGTCTTTTTTCGCAACCCCATTTAACCAATTACCAAGCATATTTGTAATATTCGAGGACGGGGTATATTAAAAGCCATATAAATAATCCTCCAAATCATCTTAGTAAAAGGACATGAAATAAAAAGGTATTGTATTGTCTCATCTTGATCACAAAAATAACATTTAACACAACCCTGCTAATTATGTTTAACAAGTTATCTTTTGTAAGAAACATATTTGTAACGTTCGCTATACAGTCCTATTGGGTTCCCATGGCAATTCTGCATTTCTCTGGCGCGGCTGGCATATGGCTGCAGTCCGTGCAAAAGTTGGAGCACTCGACTGGAAATCGTTTACCTTGTTACTTTGCACCCGTTTTGGTAGAGATAGACACAACAATTGCTATCAGGCAACTTTACAGTATCAAACAAACCACCACAGTAGCAATATTACATAGAATGATTTTATATTCTGATGAATCTTCGGTTTCATATTGTTACACTAATCATCCATTTTTTTTTTTTTTACTTGCTTCATCGAGGGACTGTGGCTAGATACCAGGTATGCCGACGCCGTCATGGTTGACACTGCATGTCCACTCGCTCTGCTTTAGGAAGAAGTGGCTGAAGGCGACGATATATCTCCCCTCGTTTGGTTGATCGCAGATAGGCCAAGATACCTTGCAAGAGTGTTCCCAAGGGTGCAATACACAAGGCCAACCAGTTATGTTCATCATGCTGTAACAGATGTATTGATGCTGCGAGAACTAGTGGAGAAGACAAAATTGTAGCTCTCCATGCATTCAGACGAGCCAAGGGCCTATGCTTCAAATGCGTCGAGCGTTGGGGGTAAGAGCACACTTGCCCACATACTGTCCAGCTGCATATCGTCGAGGAACTACTGGAATTGCTGACGAACTTACAAGTATTTCAGGACTCTCTGAATAAACTGAAACTCTAGGCATCATTTCAGGACACGCGTTAACGGGTACACTAACTGAGAATTCATCGGTTATCCAGCTGGACGCCTTCATTGGAGGGCACAATGCTTTGATTCTTGTCGACTCCAACATCTCGGCATCTTTCATCAAGATCACTCTTGCAGAAACAGCTGACGAAACCTTGTTGTGTGAAAGTTGCTGATGGCACACATCACAGATGCAAGACCTACATACCTGGAATCCTGCCATTGGGTGCTGCCATCCTGGGAAAAGATTGGTTGAGACGCATAATCCTAGAATTGACTGGATTAAGAATATGTTGGTGATCAACAATGGTGACTCTACAGTGCACTTACAAGGCACTGCTCCAGTCAAATGCAGTGTTCCGCTATTTCGGCTACAGAGCTCAGTTCTATCTGTCACCTGAACTTTGTGGCTCATCTCTTTTTCTTTTTGACGGAAGGCAACAGCGATGCTTCAATGTATTAATTGGAACCGGGACAAATGCCGGTAAAGTACAGAGGAATTACCGGGACAAATGCTCTACCTTTGTCAGGCACCCACTTGCAACCGCGACCTCACTCTCCCGATGGCCACGACGTCTCAAGAACCCCAGCCGACCTCCATTGAGAGAGTTCATCAATGATTTTTTTTGGACAGAGCAGCAGTGTTGCAAGCTTTGTTATTGAAGATTGTATTATTCCTCTCCTTCCAGAGCTTCCACCAAGTGACGACTGACGAGTGCCAGGAAACGCTACTGAATGGCCATGTTCTTTGGAACGATCCTGGAACAAGTCTTCTACCAAGACTGAAGCCGATCAAGATCAGGTGAGGGGGCTAGGGTGGCAGGGAGACCCAGCCTGCGAAGCAGCTCCCTCCACACCTCCCTCGAGAATGAACAGCCGACAGATGAAGGCCAGTTTCAGGGTGCAGGAAGCACAACTTGCAGGTTGGGTGATGAGGCCAGCCTCTCTTACCGAAATTATCCGCGGTGAGGCATTTGTCTTGCATCAGCAGCCAGGTTTGCAGCCTGCATTTAGGCGTGGCCTTGGCCTTCCAAACCTGCAGGAGAATGGCTGAATGGATGCGGCCCTGTAGCTGCATGTTGTAGTGGCTCATCTCATTCACTTGCATATGCTCAACGACAGAGTCCAAGCAACAGAGATCACAACAGAGGAATTGCAGGCTCTGATTTTCCCAATCTGCAGATGTATTCGAGGCCCCACTGCTTTGCCTCTGCAATGCGATTGCGATCACCGCATCCCACTGAGTGCACAGCCTTCGAGTCTATCACCACAAGACGAAAAAACAAAAGTATTAGAGGGATGCTCCGAACGTGAAAGACGCGAGGCAAGTTCAAAGTGTGCTCGATGCCAGACTATTGGCTAAAACCGTGGCACTTTTTTTACAACCTCCGATCGAAATTAATTGTCGTGGAAAGAGGGCAAAGATGCTACCTACTAAATCTGTCTAGGTTCATAATTTATCGTTTTACTTTTCGTCCCTTCTGATGTTGGGAGAAGAGTAGCTAGCTAATGCTTTGCGCCAGTTCAAGAGTACATTCTAACTTAGCATTGTCAAAACATTCAAAGCGATAATATGATTATAGCAGTTGCTTATTTATATTTGTGTTTTTATCGAAAACATGCTTATTTAACTTTTTATAAAATAACTATGTACTCCTATCTCCGATTGCATTGAAATACATAAAACCCGGTACAAAGACGGTGTAGAGTACTCCCTCCTTCCTAATATAGGACGTGTATAGTTTTTGGACAAAGTCAAAAAAATCAAATTTAACCAACTATATAGAAAAAAAGTGTTAACATTTATAATCTCAAATCGACATTATTATAATCGCTGTAAAATATACTTTCATATTGTATGTATTTGGTGTTGTAGATGTTTATGTTTTTCCCTATGCAGTCAGTCAAACTTTAAATTTTCTGATTTTGACTAAAAACTATGTTCATCCTATTCCAGGAAGAGGGAGTAGTACAAAAGCATGCTCTCTTGGCGTATGAGATTGCGCAAATTCCGGGCTCTCAATTAGCCTAGGAGGACGGTTGTCGTTTTATAGGGCACACCAGGCTTTTATTATGTACTCCCTCCGTGTCTTAATATAATACGTTGAAGGCTTCACGATCAAAAATTTGTGTTACCTAATTTTGGGGGTGGAGGTGCTCGCCGGGATCAGGATTGAGGTCGACGAGGCTAGGACCGAGAAAGATAGCGATAGAATTCAGAAGGGTAGTGATGTAGTTTTCCTTGTTTTTCACCTGGTCGAGACAAACCTTAAACATCTTATAGAAAGAAAGGGAGGGAGTTTGTGGAATCATGGAGCTTTCTCATGGATAGTGAGAGTATTGATTTGTCAAATCACTGATAAAGTGTACAGGATATTGTCCAGCCTGCAGAAAAACATCGTTTTTGATACCAGAAAAGCTTAAAACATAGTGTGATGTGGGTGACAAATCTTCTTCCCCAAATACATTGGCTGCATCGAGCCGGGTTTGCCTACCTGGCCCGTCCTGCGTCCTTGGCCAGTCGCCAATGGCCACTTAACGACCAGTACATCAGGAGACAGGCAGGTCGAGAAGGATGACATTTACAAATGCTTCCGGTGAAGCGGCACTCCGGAATCATCCGCCCAACGCTCCACCTGGCTGCCAAAGATCTTAAAAGGAGATCTCCACGATCCTTTTCCTGACCAGAAACATCTAGCGATCCACCTGGCCCAATGAAATCGACCGACCGGTGCCTGTGATAATTGGTTAAGACGGGTGGGGATTGGTCGCATTCGTCGGTAGCATCGAATGGATCATGGCCTAGGCTGATGAGGTGGTGCAAGTCGTACAATCGATACTGTATAGGCGCGGCGTCTTGGTGCCATTTGATTGGAGCGCCTTAAAATAACTGGTGGACGTGTATAGGCACATTCTCAAATAATGGTGTTTTAGCTCTCGTCTTAAGTTAAATATCTTAATGTTTGACTAATTTAGTATCACTGGATCCGTCTTAAGATGTTGTTTCATACTATATCAATTTCATGTAATATACTTGTGCTATCCTTTTCAAAAGTTTGATCGAAGTTTATCAAATTTGACTTAGTATAAAAGCTAGTAGTACACACTTACTTAAGGACCGAGGGAGTACATGCGGTAAGGCTCGACCCTACGTCATAGCCTTATGGAAGACAATTTCTCATTTAATTAACAGATAACCGAGTGAAAACCGTTACGCTAAACTCTTATGTGATGGCAAATGATTGAGATATCATGCCTACTTAAATTCTATGAAAAGATGAAATGATTTTAACTGTATCAAAAAATTATGAAGTATGAGCTAATGTTTTTTTCTATAAGATTCGCATTACAAAATTTACATAGGACAAATTCTTATGTGATGTGTTCCTATGCTTACGTACGAAATTTTTCATAGAATCTAAATCCTACACAATTTGTATATAAATTTTATGAGACAAAGGAGGCCTAACCTTTTCTCCAAGACGTGGGGACGGCACTAGTGGGTGGGGGCGAGGGTTGTGGTGCATTGTCAACTTTTCTTTTAGATTCGTGTTGCGAGTAACATTAAGTTTCGTTATGTTTGCAAAATTTGAAATGTAATTAAGTTTCGTTATGTTTGTAAAATTTGAAATGTAATGATTGGCGACGGCACCTAATGTCGGACGTCCGTGCACGGAAAAAATCGACCTCTCTACTATATAATAGAGTTAGCATGAATTGTAATTCCTCATTGCCACAATACAGCGTACTCCCTCCTTCACGGTTTATTAGGCGCGCGCGTACCCCTAGATCACCAATTTAATCTATATAATTTAAATTATATAATAAAAAAATTATATCATTAGAAAATAAAACATCTGAACTTTCTAATGATATAATTTTTATAACATATAACTAATGCTAACTTGATCAAATTTACGACCTAGTGGTACGCGCGTGCCTTATAAACTGTGAGAGAGGGAGTATGTAAGATTTGAAGTTTGATAAATATAGCATATAGAATACCAAATCACTAGATTCATGGTGATGTATTTTTATCATATGTATACATTAGATATTTTATATGGTGATACACTTGGTCAGAGTTAGCACGATTGTACTTGTGAAAGTACATTTGGCAAGGAGGGAGCAGTGCATTAGTAGCCATTACAGTGTGGTTGAATGATTTCTCAAGGCCTCCATAGAAAAAGAAAAAAACCACCAAACAATCAGGAGGAAGGAAACATAATAAAAGAAACAAAAGAAACGCATGCGTGTTGTACGCTGGAGTAGAGATTCGAGCATCGTTCATTCTTACACTTGCATCTCTACCCCAATCTCATCCTAAACTACTGTAAGTAGCAATCCATTTTGTAGTAAGAGGAGTATTACCAAATCTGGCCACGATTGCTTAATCAATACGTGCGAGAATCATAGCGCGGACGTAGTAGCCAGCAGGCGATTTGATTCGTCCACACGCACACGCATACGTACATACGTGGGTGGCTACACGAGGCCGGCGAGGGAGAGGGTGAGGGTGGTCCGGAGGTCGAGCCGCCAGAGGTACCCGCCGTCGCCGACCCGCCACACGTCGCAGGGCGCCACGAGGGAGCCGCCGCGGCGAGGGGACGCCCCGCAGGCGACGCGCACGCGGCAGGTGAAGCCGGCGCAGGCGCCCCACGCCGGCACGGCAGCGCCGTCCCTGGCGGCGAGCACCACGTCCGAAGCGGACGCCGCGCGGCTGAAGGCCGGGTTCGTCCACGTGACGCGGCCCCACCGGTCGGACGCGAACGCCGGGGCCGCCTCGTCGTCCTCGCCGCCGCCGCAGGCCGGAGCGGCCGGCGCCTCGCCGTCGCGCCATGTGGCTGTGACGGCCTCCACCGTGACGCACGACGCCGCCGGCCGCAGCGCCGCAACATGCCGCGCGACGTGGACGTGCGCAGGCGCCAGATCTGCCATATCCGGCAGCGGAGGAGTCGACGAGTCCGCCACCGACGTTGTCCCCGAGGAGGAGGAGGACGGCGACGGCAGAGGCTTGCCCGTGTGGACGTCCGCCTTTGGCGTCGGCGGCGGCGCCGCCGTAACGACGGCCACAGCTGCCGCCTTCTTGGACTTCCGTCCCCTTCTTCCAGCAGCCTTCCGCTTCCCCTTCCGAGCACCCACGGCCGTCGCCGTGGCCGGCACGGGCGCGGGCGCCATTGCGGCGGGCTTGGGCGCGATGGGCCTGAACTTGAGCATGATGTTGCCCATCTGCCACGCCTGGCCCCCATCTCCGCCGCACCTGGGCGCCAAGCAGCACCCTCCCTGCTTCCTCTCCATCGTCAATCAACCAAGCACGTTCCCAGCTAGCTAGCGACTAGTCTCCGACGACTCTCCGTTGGTTTCTTGGCGCCGATGCGAGCAGAGCAGGGCCACGTCGCGGCTTAAAACAAGGAGGCAGGAGGGACACGCGTGCGTCGGGGAGCACAGGCGTCGCGGGGCTATGATTGGTCCGGCGACAACACGTGGCCGCCGGGGAGCACGTGAAAAGGCCATTGGGCGCCGTGGCACGCAAACCGGTTGGAGTATCTCCCCCACCCTCCCCACTGACGTCGACCCACACTGGCATGGCATGGTAAAGGTAGAGAGACCTGTAGCCACGTGTGGCCCCGTCCGTAGAACGCAAGGGACACCGTAACTCGCTTTGGCGACAAGCACGGGTATGGTAGGACCCTCGTGTGGGCCCGGACCAGAGCTATAAGGTCCACCTGTACGTGGGTCTCGCGAGTGGGTTGGTCGTTGGTTGGGAAGGGACGTGCAGGTGAGGATTTGGGACCAATGAGACCATCGCACCAATGAGAGCGCTGAGACTTGAGAGTCGCAAGGTGGCATTGGCCATGGCCTCCACGGCACCGGTGCTCTTTCTTTTTTTTTTTTTAATAAAAGCCACTCAAGTGCCCAATTTTAAATTAACAAAGCCACCAACGGCGAGAACGATACAAAGTGCTGAACCCAGCTTACAGAACGACACCACACACCCACACGAACTACCGAAGAAGCTACACCCGGAAGCGTGAACAACGAGCTCAGCCAAAGCGCCTACGAGACTCGGAGAAGAGGTGTAGTCTACAGTGTCGGGCCGGAGCTCACTCGAGATTCACGCGTGCCTCAACAGAACTCCTCCGTCGCAGAAACGCCACTGGAAGCCGACCACCACCGGGGACCAACCCTCGTTGCTCACAAACCGAACCGCGGCGACAAGGAAGCTCGACAAGGGAAGGGGCGCGGAGCAAGCCTTGCCGAAGATCGCCGAAGAATCACCTCCGACACAACCATCAGTGAGCCTCGCGATGTGGGCTCCAAGACGGTGTCTTCAAGAAGAGCACGACACCGTAGTGCCGCCACCGTCCGATCCGAGGATCTTGGGTTTTCACCCGGACGCAGTAGAGGATCGGAGATTGGCCTCACGACGCCTTCAACAAGGGAACGCCGTCCGCGGACGCCGCCGCCGTGGCCCGAGGGGCAAAGGTTTCCCTTTGGCAACATCACCACCAACTACACCCCACAACACACGACTCGCCGACCACCACGCCGCCCTCACGGCCGTGATAACCAGCCAGCACCAGAGTCATTGGCTCGCCCACCAACCAACATGACTCCCACCATCCAGGGCTGCCGCCCCGGTGTCCCAGCTCAGAGCTCAACAGAGAAACGGAAGAGAACGAGTAGACCTTCACAGCGACAACACCGGACCCCCTGCCTGGAAGCATCGAACCTGACTGGAGAGAGCCCTTCCCGAGGATCGGTAGACCAACAGCCCCCGTGGCTGCCGGCAGCACCAGCTCGCGGGACGGAAGACGACGGCTTCGCATGGCACCAGGCCCCTGCCGGTCCGTGGGAAAGCCAACATGACTCCCAGCACCCTCACCAACACCGGCAGGCCACCGCCGCCGGCCAAGCTTGCTACCAAGGCAGCACACCGCACCTGACCACTGCACGCACCCACGGAAACGAAGATCCCGACCAAATCGGGGCTGGATCTGGGCTCAGAAGGGGCCCGGGCCCCTGCCCGGCCCGTGAGGCACCAGATCCCAGCGAGGGGCGGCACACAGGGTCGCCGCCGGCCAAGGGGGCCACCAGCACGCCGTCGGGGCGACCACGTTCGTCCTCCCAAGCCCGCCGAGAGAGGAGCTCGCGCCGCCCGAAACCCTGCGGCCGCCGAGCAGCCGGGGCCGCTCCGCGAGGCGACCGCCGCCACGAGCACGCCAGGGATGCGCCGTCTCCACGTCGACGCCGAGGATCCGCGCCGCCGCGCCGACGCCTAGCGCAGCGTCCTCACCGGCCGTGGGTGGCCCGCGCCGCCACCACCGCGCGAGGGGAAGGGGCCCCGCTGCCGCCGCCGGCGCCGCACGGGCTTTTCCCGGCGACGCCCTCTGGCGGCGGCGAGACGGAGGGGGAGGGGAGGGGGGCTCGGGGAGGGGCGCCGCCACGGGCTCCCGGCCGCTCGCGGGAGCGGCGCGAGAGCGCTAGGTTTTTTTCCTCGTGCTCCTTTTATTTAAAAATTATATGATTGTATTTCCTAGTTTTAAAAAAATTATGGGAAAAAACTCTATAAACTTCAAACGTTAGATTAGCCCGATACACTAGAATCAGACGTGCTTTCAAGAATAAGTAGGGATTGAGGGTTTTGCGAGGATAATTCCCACAAATCTCCTAGTACCCTAAACCAGCCCAACATATATGCACCAAAAAAATATTAATTTCAAATGAAGTCGAGAAAACTGTTTTTTTTTTGGAAAATCAAAGATCATCAAGTATTATCCTCGTATAAAAATATTTGGCCAAGAAATGATTTCCGTTGATCTCACGACAAAAAAAAATCATGACGAATATAGCGAGAATAATACTTGTGTATATAGCGTTCTGTGTCTGTTTCTTTGCCCCCAAGAAACAAGCAAAGTAATTCCATGAAGAATCATCTTTGATTCTAGAAAAGATTCAAGAAACAAACTTTTTTCTGAATTACTGAGTTTTTTTTTGGCATGCATAGGGTGCGGTGGGACCTGCTATATTTTCCGCTTGAAATTGCGTTGTATTAATTTTTGTAAGTGAGAAACACCATTAGAAGAAGAAACACGTTTGGGCGCGTTTAGTTGCCTGGGCCTGATTCGTGGCTCACTGGCGTAGCGGTGCAAGCACACTTGCGCGTCTAAACGAGTCACGGGCCAAAATTGGTCTGTTGTTTGGTAGGTCGGGCTGTATCGGCTGGGCCAAAAAGAACTTTCTGTTTGTTTGCCTGCAGCCAAGCCCAAATCTCGATGGAGATGATATTAGGCATGTTTAGTACCATCCAGACATGTCTAAAGTTACGTCTTCTCTACGACGGGTAGTCTTACCATGCTCTCACCTCCCATCACACATAAATCACAGTTTATAATAGTTGCAAACTTACGAAGCATAGCAGTTCACGAAATCATCCCTAGCTACTACGAATGGTACTTCATAACACGATGGTCCCTAGCTAGTACGAATTGCAGTTTATCATAACGGGGTCGTTCAACAAATGGGGATCGAAAAGGGTTCGAGAGACAGGGGATCATAGGGGGTTCTTCTTCTTCTTCACTTCTTCACACTTTCTCAGATGGTGGTGTTGCCTCTAGCTTCCCACATTGTGTATGCCCGCTCTTGCCTCTTCACCTTCCAGGCATCATTGTCGCCTGCTTCCACGCCATGATCGGTCTCTACTTCATCAAAAGTGACAACCTCTTCGAAGAACTCATCCTCGCCCCAACCTAGGATCCAGTTGTGAACAATGCAGCAAGCAAGGACCAGTTTTACCTGAGTGTCAAACGTGTGGAACAGTTTCTGGTCAAGGACCTTGAACATGTTCTTCAATGCAGCAAAGGCCCCTCAATGGTGACTCTGAGGCTTGAGTGTCTGAGATTGAACAACTCTCTCGCATTCAGAGGTCGGTGCTTCGCAGAGAACTCGTTGAGGTGGTACCTTGTTTTCCTGAAGGGAGGTAGAATTCCAGGTCGGCATGCATATCCAGCATCTCCAAGGTAGAACTTACCGTCAGGGATTTGCAACCCATCAGGCCTTGACAAGCTGTTGGCCAGGATGCTCGCATCATGAGCTGAACCCTCCCACCCAGCAAGCACGTAGGTGAACCTCATATCGAAATCCACACCTGCTAGCACGTTCTGGCTGGTGTAGTGCTTCCTCCCGCAGAATGTTGCAGACATTGATCTTGGTACCTTTGCAGTGACATGAGTACCATCAATAGACCCCAATATTGTAAAAAAAATTAGCACACAGTCATGTTTCTGATAGTACCACACATCATATAGGTAGAAGGAACATGATTTTATACTCACCCTGAAATAGGGGAACCACCTGTAGCTATTCTTGATCTTGGTTGGTGTGTTCATTGATGCTGACTTGATCATTTCACCTCTAAGCTCCCCAATTGCGTACAACACCTTCTGGAAGTACCGAGAGATAGTCTTCGTGGATTGTGTGAATGTGTTATGGATGACTCTGAACCTCTGGTTATGACCGACGACATGAAGAAACATTGCGACTTGTTCTTGGACGGTTGTGTGGATGCTATCAGTCAGCAGTCCTCTACCCCTGAACGTTTTCACAAGTGCATAGAAAGGAGCTCTTCTCATCTGTAGCATCTGGATAGCCTCTACGTCGTTGCATTTGTAGATGTTGTTGAGGTTGGCAATCCTCTCCTGATCTCGTTGTAACATAAGTCCGTAAGTCACACGAGGATAAGCAGCATGCCTAACTGCTCTCGTGTGCACCATCAGGATCCAGGCTTGTACGCAAATGATGAGTGCTGCGGCGTGATGCACAAGCTGGAGCTGGTCGGTCTACTCAAACAAGATCTATGCATTACGAACGGTCTTATCAAACCCAACCAGTTCTACGAACATGAATCTAACACTACAGTTGACGAGGCGGTTCCTCGGCAATGCCCACCATGAGGGGCTTGGGTTTTAGAGAAAGGCGACGACGGAAGTTCCGGGAGCGATGCGGTACACGACGTACCCAGGTTCACGTCCCCGCGGTGGAGGATCGCTACGTCCTGCTAGCAATCCACTATATGAATATATGTGTACAGGGGGCCGCCATAGGCGGAGTTGTTGGATCTAGTCTAGTTCTAATCCGCGGGTTGCGGTATCTAGGCGTGTCGCCTCTATGATTATGTTTCTGATTATGCCTTGTCCTAAGGGGTGCCCCTGCCTGGCTTTATATATCAACCAAGCTAGGGTTTACAAGAGTCCTAGTAGGATTCATATTGGAGTCTTCTTTCCTTGTAGTCCAAGTTGAGGCGCGTGCAGGTCCAGCTTGTTGAGTCCTTGTGCTGGTTCAGCTTCATAGTTTGCACCGGGTATGGCAATGTCGAGTACCCGAAGGGTTATACCCACGTCAGTAGCCCCCGAGTGTCTGGCCGAAGTGAAGCTTCGGGCAGGGACTAAAGTTGTCTTCGCCGAATGTCTTGATCATCTGTTGAATCTTGTGCTTGATGTAGAGTCGAAGTTGCTTTTTGTCGGGTGCGCGAAGCGCTCCCGATGGGAGTAGCCCCCGAGTCTATGGGCGGGTGCTTGCAGCCACGCATAGACTCAAGTTGTACTACTCGAAGATCTTGATTGTTGATGCCGACGTCTTCAACTTTATTCTTCTTTGTTGGCGAGGTTGCCATATTTTTTATCGGGTGCGCGACTAGCGCTCCCGATGGGAGTAGCCCCTGAGCCTGTAGATAAATATGAAATAGTTATATATAGGGTGTAAAAAATACTAAGTCAAATACCGTACATGTCCTCGCGTTCCGAGAACATGATGTCGATAACTCTGATGATTTCACTAATAAAGGAGTTGACGATTTGGATGATATCCCAGAGGAGCCGATGATTTGGATGATGGCCCAGAGGAGCCGATGATTTGGATGATGGCCCAAAGGAGCCGATGATTTGGATGATGGCCCAGAGGAGCCGACGATTTGGATGATGGCCCAGAGGAGCCGATGATTTTATCGGGTGCGCGTCCAGCGCTCCCGATGGAAGTAGCCCCCGAGTCTGGGCACTGATGCTTGCAATCGTGAGTAGACTCAAGTCGAGCAACTCGATGTTTATAGTTTTCTTCAGGTGCCGTTGACACATTGTTGTTTATTTCAAGGGGCAATCCTTAATGCACCTTGAGCATCGTTGATGCCATTGTTTGTAAGTTTATCGGCAGCAAATTATTTGAGTGATCAGCTCGTGTTGCGGGTCTTGCTAAACCCGTTGTATGTGCAACTTTGCTTTGAAACGACGCATGACTTGATAGAAGCTCCCGAATAGATCGGTGGCACTAGATCTGCCGATGACTCCGTCGCTCTTTGATACTTCTGTAATTTAAAGTATCAAGCGTGGGTCGTTTTCGTACGTGTTTCATGATCCTTGCTATCTGCGGCACTCTTTGAGGCATCTATAGCAAAGGAAAAGAGCAAGGCCCCCGTTGATTTTGCATCATAGCACTCGTAATTTCAGAGGCTTCCTCATGATCCTTGCTATCTGCGGCACTCTTTGAGGCATCTATAGCAAAGGAAAAGAGCAAGGTCTCCGTTGATTTTGCATCATAGCACTCGTAATTTCAGAGGCTTCCTCATGATCCTTGCTATCTGCGGCACTCTTTGAGGCATCTATAGCAAAGGGAAAGAGCAAGGTCCCCGTTGATTTTGCATCATAGCACTCGTAATTTCAGAGGCTTCCTCATGATCCTTGCTATCTGCGGCACTCTTTGAGGCATCTATAGCAAAGGAAAAGATCAAGGTCTCCGTTGATTTTGCATCATAGCACTCGTAATTTCAGAGGCTTTTTTAGAGTGCAATCTCTGGGCGTACTTTCCATCGAACCGATGTTCGAACAAAGTTCCTGATGATGTAGTTCGGGTGTCCCGAATTAGTGCAATTCTTCAAAACTTGAGTCTTCATATCTTCATGGGTTCCAGCGAACCGGCGCTCCCGATGGGAGTAATAGTCTTCATATCTTCTTGGGTTCCAGCGAACCGGCGCTCCCGATGGGAGTAATAGTCTTCATATCTTCTTGGGTTCCAGCGAACCAGCGCTCCCGATGGGAGTAACCGCAATAGTTCGAAGATATTCCAGGAGCCTCCGAGTAATTCCAGCGAACCGACGCTCCCGATGGGAGTAACCGCAATAGTTCGAAGATATTCCAGGAGCCCTCGAGTAATTCCAGCGAACCGGCGCTCCCGATGGGAGTAACCGCAATAGTTCGAAGATATTCCAGGAGCCCCCGAGTAATTCCAGCGCTCCCGAGAGTGCATCAGGAGAAGATATATCCAAGGCCGAAGAGGGTAAGTCCATCGAGTAATCATAAATGATGAAGCCATTGACCCGAGATAGTCCATGCGGCGGGCGCATTCGAAATAATTCCGCCACCCGAGATAATTCATGCGATGGGCGCAGCCGAAATAATTGCGCCATCCAAGATAATTCATGCGGCGGGCGCTGCCGAAATAATTGCGCCATCCAAGATAATTCATGCAACGGGCGCAGCCGAAATAATTGCGCCATCCAAGATAATTCATGCAATGGGCGCAGCCGAAATAATTGCGCCATCCAAGATAATTCATGCAACGGGTGCAGCCGAAATAATTGCGCCATCCAAGATAATTCATGCAACGGGCGCAGCCGAAATAATTGCGTCATCCAAGACAATTCATGCAACGGGCGCAGCCGAAATAATTGCGCCATCCGAGGTAATCCATGCGACGGCTAGCTAACTTGGCCGATGAAGAGGACGCAGTTGATATGATTGATCCGCGGCGGGTGAGCATCCGAATATATCCAATCCACAATGTCGTGCTCACGACAGACGAGCCCCTAGTATGACGAGTTCGCGACGGTGGGCGCGGTCAGCCGAGCAGAGTAGTCGATGGGCGAGCTCCCGAATATATCAAGTCCACGATGCAACAAGCGAGCTCCCGAGCGTGGCGACTGTGCACGGTGAAGCAATCGAAGCTTGTTCCGATCTGGTCCTGCTGACGAGACGCGGCTATCTGATATTGTATAAGGCCACGACTAGCTCTCGCCGGCTTCCTATTTTGTTCTTCAAAATTGATTCACGAGTGTGTCAGATGAATTTGACTATTGTGCGATTTGTTTCTCTCCGTTTTCTTCTTCCAAAACCGCATCAAGCAGAGGCTCCACATGAAATTTGAGCGTGTATGCGCGCAAGATGGCCTTGCCTGGCCAACATGCACTTTATCGTGTAGCCTGGCCTGCTTGGCGTATGCTGCTGCGTGGTCTACAATGACGTAGGGTGGCTCATCTGTATGTAGCTGGACATCGAAACGTCGGCTGGGCGTTGCTATGCATCCTGTAGATCGATCTAAGACTGCAGTCTTGCATGAAGACATCTTCAGGCCCACTTTACTTTATCGACGTGACATGGATTTTCCTGCACGCCTGCGGTTGTTCTTTTGCTTGACTTGCTGCTGCTTTTATCGATTGAGTTAAAGGACCACCCGACACCAGGAGCACGGTGCCCTGCACGGGCAGTGAGCACTTCGTCTTGACCGGACACAAACCTTGATTAACCGATTGTCGCGACGAAGCCACCCCCTGGTGATAACGATATTGATTGCTTTGAAGAAGAAGAGTACGCCAGATGCAGCGCAGATTTCTTATTCCAGATGATGACGAAGCTGCCGTTTGCTGATGATGACGGATCCGAGGGCTTCGAAGCGCGCGGACCATATGCGATCCGAATCTGTTTGATGAAGATGGATCCCGCCCGGATGACAAAATCCAGTCGCCGCGTTTCCCACAGACGGCGCCAATTGACGAGGCGGTTCCTCGGCAATGTCCACCATGAGAGGCTTGGGTTTTAGAGAAAGGCGACGACGGAAGTTCCGGGAGCGAGGCGGTACACGACGTACCCAGGTTCACGTTCCCGCGGTGGAGGATCGCTACGTCCTGCTAGCAATCCACTATATGAATATATGTGTACAGGGGGCCGCCATAGGCGGAGTTGTTGGATCTAGTCTAGTTCTAATCCGCGGGTTGCGGTATCTAGGCGTGTCGCCTCTATGATTATGTTTCTGATTATGCCTTGTCCTAAGGGGTGCCCCTGCCTGGCTTTATATATAAGCCAAGTTAGGGTTTACAAGAGTCCTAGTAGGATTAATATTGGAGTCTTCTTTCCTTGTAGTCCAAGTTGAGGCGCGTGCAGGTCCAGCTTGTTGAGTCCTTGTGCTGGTCCAGCTTCATAGTTTGCACCGGGTATGGCAATGTCGAGTACCCGAAGGGTTATGCCCACGTCAACAGTAGAGCAGAGGAATTTCCCCTTACCTCCGTCATGGCGGACGATGGACACGGCCGAAAGCCATCGCAGATGTGTGCAGGCTCCGCCGCGGCTGGAGAAGAGGACGCTGGTCCGGCACCGAAGACCGAAGGGAGATGCGCACTGCCAGATCTGGGTCGCCGTCGGTGCGAAATTTGGGGGAAGAAAATTTTTGGGAGGGGGATAATGGAGAGGGTAACCAAAGAGAGAGGCTACCCCTACCTTTGCCGCGCAACGTCGCTGGGATTTCGGCTTCTCCCGCCATGCCGAGGCGGAGCTCCCGCGTGAACGGCGTTGTCGATTTTCGTCTCGCCAGGGCCTAGCCCTGGAGAAACTGTCAAACCGGGCGTTCCTCCGGGGCCTGTCCCATGGGGTGCTTTAAAACCCGAGCTATGCAAGAACGCGAGTGCGCCCAGGGAACCAAACTGCCCGAAATTTGTTGGACCGATGTGAGCCAAGGGACGCCCAGGCAACCACACACGCTCGTTGATACTAATTTAGTACTTCTTTTAGTTCGAAATAATTGCCCAAATATGAGTATATCTAGACATAGAACACATTTCTTCGATAAGCTCTTGTTTTGAATGTGGGAGTATAATTTCTTTTACGCTATTGCTAGAAACACATTTCTTAGATAAACTCTTTTGAAAACAAAACTTTTACTGTGTCATATCTATCGGTTTTGGTAGGTCTCGGTCAACAGAAAATTTCAGCAAGTTCCAATCGATTCAGAAATTGATATTTAGCAAAATCTCAATGACCCTACTTTTACAATAATGCTAGACTTACGAAAGATTTTCTTAAAGGCTGTACTTATGGGGTGACGTGGTGCTCAACCATGGCGATTTTTAAAAAAATAACCAGCAATTTTATAACTAATACGTGTTTCTAAAATTTTACAAATCTATGACTCTATTGGTCGACTGTCGGCTGGCCGGTTGCCGATCGGCTCACTATCTGCCCGATCAGGCGCCAGCAATGCATATACAAAATTTTACAAATCTATGACTCTATTGGTCGACTGTCGGCTGGCCGGTTGCCGATCGGCTCACTATCTGCCCGATCAGGCGCCAGCAATGCATATACGGACGTCTTTTTGTGTTGCATGCACTACATAGCATGACCTTTTCTATTGCATGCACAAGGCTCAGATCTGGTCCGTTAGGGCATTTCCAGTGGCGCGATGTAAATGGACGTTGAGCGACCGTTTACGTCCGCCGTAACCGGAAATGCGTCTGTGTTCTGCTCCAGCGGGCCGACGCAACGTGACTGGGCCGTCCGCGGAGACGCAAACCTGGCCCAAATATGCGCCAGGTTTGCGTCTCCGCGGACGCTCCGCGGTCGCACCGAGTGTCCGTCGAAAAAGACGTAGGACCCGTGCGTCAGTGTCAGGGAGGCCGAAATTATTCCCGCCAGTGGCCATTCCCTCGCGAAATATCAAACTAGACCGGCGCGAGCAGTCCAGAAGCGATGGACGTCCTCGCCGCTGCAACCACCGCCATGGATGCGGAGCAAACCCTCGCACCCGCCGCCGCCCCACACTCCCCCGTAGCCACGACCATAGCCACAATGGAGGCTGCAGCTCCGGCGGAAGCAAAGCGAGCCGCCATCGGCGGCGGCCGGGAGGCAAAGCCAAAGGCGGCAAAGAAGGTGCTCTCCCCGGAGGAGAAAATCAGCGAGGCCGCGAAGCGTCACGGCCGGCGCAAGAACCAGAAGATCAAGACTACCGCGGCCGCCAACCAGCAGGCCTGGCAGATGCAGATCAAAGCCGGCGTCGCGCAAGTAGCCCTCCATCTGACCTTAGCGGAGGGCTACATGCTCGTCAAGAGAGAGGGGATCGCCGGTGTCGCTCCTCCGGCCTCGTCAGTGAGCTCGGTAAGTTCTCAGTTGCGTCCTGGAACTCCCGCTCCCTTGCAGGTCCACCCGGCGTCGCGGTTCGCCTCCGGCGTGCCGCCGGTGCAGTTGAACGGGGCGCCGGAGCAGTTCAACGGGGCGGCGGTTCCCGACCTCAACCGGACGCCTAGAAGCGGTGACTCCTGCCCAGGCGCGACATACAAGACGCGCCAGGTGCCGGAGGAGAGCATGCCACAGCCCCGCATCATGTTCGATGAAATGGCGCCGCCTGCCCCGACGATGGACGACGCGGTACGTGAGCTCTCTCAATGTGTGCGATTGCCGTGTATCATCCGTCTTACGTGCGGTCATTCGTAGGACTATTGGTAGGACCGCCATGAGACAGACATTCAGGCCATGATGTTCGGTGGCGGCTTCGTTGGCGACGCCGGGCCCGGGAAAGGACCGCATGATGAGTGGGCACCGATGCAAGATGCGGAGGACATCGAAGCCGCACGGCTGTTCGCCACCCAGCAGACGCAGCCAACACCCGTGTGCGTCGACGACTTCGACGACGCGCCAACACAGCCTGTCCCCACGGACATTGCTACCAAGAAGAAGGGGGAGAGCCGGAGGACACAAGGCTTCGTGGACGACAAGGACAAGTGTTTGTGCGAAGCGTGGTTGGCAACGAGCCATGACTGTATTAATGGCGCGCAGCAAAAGGGCAAGGTTTATTGGGCCAAGGTCTTGCAGGAGTACAACGAGACCAATATGCACCCTCCCTACCATATCACAAGCCCTCGGACGGAAGAGTCCCTCCGAAAAAGATGGAACTACATCAAACAAGAGACAAGCAAGTTCTGCTCGGCGGTCGAACATGCTATTAACAACCCCGTAAGCGGCGCTGGCGTCATGACAGTGGTAAACACGATACAACCATCATCATTCTACACTATTTGCATCATTCTATGTACATCATTGGCGGCTATGATTGCAGGTATCCCGCGCCTTGGAGAAGTTCAGGGCGCTGCATAAGAAGGGCTTCCATATGGTCCATTGCTGGGACGTGCTCAAGGACGCCAACAAGTGGATGACAAGCTTTGCGTCCTACAACGAAGCTATGAGGAATGGGACAGCGATCAACCTCGACGGCGAAGACGACAATCAAGGCCGTCCAGCACTTCCACCTCGTCCCCGAGGCCATAAGGCTACCAAGGCCGATCTAGCCCGGAGGCGTAGGCCATTGCGTTCACCCAGAGCATGGAGAAGCTAATGGCCGGGAATCTTGCCGCCTTGGCTGCTAGGGACGAGAAGAGGCGTCTGGAAAAAGAGGACGTAGCTGCCATCTACCACAACCTCGCGAAGAAGGTCATTGAGGTCCAAAGGATGGACGTCGAGGCCGAAAAGGCAGACGCTGAGGCTAAATTGCGTGTAGAAGACACAAGGATCATGCTTGCCGACTTGAACGGCGTCGACGACGACACCAGGGCATGCTTCATGAAGAGGCGCGCCGAAATCTCGCGCCTGATCGCCATCGCCATGCGCCCAGTACCTTGGCCTCCTTTTGGACTTTTTTTATTGCTGTTCACGCCTTGTTGTGCCCCTTTTGCTCCACTTTGCTTCGTACCTTATGCAAAGTATGATGAACATATTGCAGACCTCAATTTACGGCTGTAATTTCGTGCAAATTTGAGGCTACAATCTAATTTTTTTTAAATATGGCCTGCGCCGAAAATGCGTCGCCGCTGGAGCTAGGCCCAGACGCAAACGGACGCGTGACTATTTCAGCGTCCGCCAGGCGACGCAAACGGACGCCCGCGGACATTTTGGGCGTCCGAAATGCGTCTCGCCGTTGGAGATGCCCTTAGCAGTGAGCCGATCCGTCGACCCAACCGAGTCACAGATTCGTAAAATTTTAAAAATGTATATTATTTGTAAAATTGATTAAAAATGTATTATTTAAAAAAAATCGCCCTCAGCCATGCTGTGAAGATTATTCGGAACAACTGTGAACTGTTGCACCTCCTCCAATCGTGCTGAACAACCTAGCGCCCGTAAGAAAATTCCGTAGATCCAGCACGTAGGTGGAGCATTGTTGCTACTTTTATTGTTCCTCAGGTGTCTTCCACGCTTCAACCGATTCAGAAACTTCGTATGCAATGATTTAGCAGAATGGAACTGTGCCAAACAAACTAGAACGGCTTGCTTCACTGACCTTTTTCATTAGAGTGCCAAATAACTTACCACTGTTGCAACCAAGATTTCTCGTGCCAGAGAATTTTTTGAAACGGATATTACAACCAAGATATCTCTGTGCCAAAGAACAACCAATGTTGCAACCAAGATTTCTCGTGCCAAAGAACTACCAATGTTGCAACCAAGATTTCTCGTGCCAAAGGGCGAACACAATGACACTAGGTGTCGGTCAAAGGTCATATTAACAGTTCCTTGTATTCATGACAGATGCGGGGATGTTCCATTCAACAAGTACAAGGTAGAGGCCCTAGCATACAGTGTGACATGAAGGTACCAAAGAACTAACCTGCCTACCAACATCACTTCTTAAGCAACAGGTTTCTGAAATCATCATTTGATTTTAGCTCTTCCGCAGCAACATCGGGCTTCTCACTCTTGTTCCACCCGAGAGGTTTGATCACTGACCTCGGCGCGAACAGCGTGCTCTTTCCTGTCATTTTCGTGTCACCTTTGGGCATTTCCTTCTCTGAACTACCGTCAGCTGGCGCTTTCTCATCATGGTCACCCCCAGAAGGCAATTTATCTGAAGAAACGAGCTCACGTAAATTAGATTAGATTGGTCAAAATCTGAAACTACAAGGATGTAGCCCAAGTGATTAAGGTAACAATTAAGGTGCCTAGCGAAGGACCAGCAGGTGTCACTAATTTCAGTTTTATGCTCCCATAAGGTCACACCAATCAATTGTGGGGAAATGTTATAAGTCAGATGTCCTCAAGGGAAGAGAAAATAAAATACACAAAAGGGGTCATACAGCAATCCAAGATATACAATTATAAAGTAAACCACCTTTGCATCACTGTAAACATGCAAAGGAGGATATGATCCTGCTACTGCAAGTCTGCAATTTTTTTCAAATAGGGGAGATCCATGCGGCTTTTTATTGCACTGCAAGTTTGCAAATAGTGAGGCGTATAAGTGTGAAAGTACATGCTCAATGCTACAATGCCAACAGGTCTCAGATGCCAGTCACAATTGACAAGTGCCTCTTTGACTGAAGAGTTCAGTATGAAGAAAAAGACAGGTATTTACCATACTGCAACTTTTCAAGTGCTTGACTATCAAAGAGCATAGCAAAAACACTACCAGTTGGCTAGTTTCGATGACAGTTCAATTTTTCCGGTAACCAACTAACAGTAGATAGCAAAAAAGTTGAATATGGAGCCATGTCTGCCAGCTCTAAAGTTTCTGTTTCTTACTGGTATGCACAGTAGTTATAGGCTTTGGATTTATATGATTTAGTAATGTGAATAGAACACAATTTACTATTAACCAGAGAAGAAGTGGGGGTCTCAGTCAAAGAGCATACCCTGGCCTTTGGAAGCAATGCCTGCTTCACGATTCTTCTTACTTTTGCTTGGATCTGAATAAGCAACACTTACTTTCTTACTGAGAAACTTCTGCTTGTTCTTTCTAATGGCTGCCTCAAGATGTTCCTTGTCTGAAAAGTCCACATACGCCAAACCCTGCAAAAAAACGTCCATCGAAAAACAAATCAAAACACAGATTCAAATTTTCTGAGAATGCGCTCCATAAACTATAAAACAGAGAATTCCTGCAACTCAAAAATTACAAGAGCATAATGTGAAAGGGGGCAGGGATAATAGAACCCACTGTTTCTCTTAAAATCGCAAACATGCTAAGCGCGAGAACAATTAGAAGATAGCTATGCCATACTAACAGTTCGGGATTCTAAACAATGATACCAGAATGCTGAAACATACAAACTTCCAGTGCAAAGGATTGAACATGTACCCGCGATTTTTTGGTGAATCTGTCCCTCAGCAACCTTATGTCTGTCACACCACCAATGTCAGAAAAGAAACGGCGGATGTCCACCTCAGTAGCCTATACAGAGAGTGGAAGCTTGGTTCATTGAAGTTCGGAGTAAGTGCACATAAGAAACAAATAGTGGCGTACCGTAAAGTCTATATTTGACACATACGCAGTGCATTTGTCCCTGTATACGTGTGGCTTTGGTTGATTTGAACTTGTATTTCCTCCTTGGTTGACACCTTCAGCTTTCATTTCCATCGATGCCTCAGCCTTCCCCCTGCTGACCTCACCAGCTTCTTGAAGATCACTGTTTGTGCTTTGATCCTTCGATCCGTGGACATCTGATGGCGCCATCTTTTTAGGTGGGACATCTTTCCTTTTCTTAGCAGGAGGCTGCACTTTGCTGGTCATTTTACTTGCCTTTCTTTTCTGAGAGGAATCATTTGCATATGAAGTTTCTTTGGGGGCTGAAGATGGGTCAGATTTAACCTCTTGCTGAGCCTTGAACATCATAATCTCCTTTAAACGAGGGGTGACCTGGTCAAATAGCACGATGATTAGTTAAGCAACAACAGTTTACACGACCTATTGTACACCAATCTAAGCCACAAAGTTAAATCATAAAACATTTTTGACATGGCATGTTGACGTGGGATATGGTAACCCATTTCAAAAATAATTACAAATGCAACAGATGTAACAAATCTTGATTGCACAAGGGACTAGTCTAGCATGTAAACCTTTATGGTATCAATTGTAGCATATGATCTGACATTATGCAAATGGAACCAGGAACGTTAAGAAACTTGTGGCACTATCATATTATGGAGAATAATCAAGAAGGATAGTAGATCTTATGTGTTGCAGTACAGGACAGAGGCATTGAACAAGTGCTTCATGCATATAAGCATATTCATAACCAATTCAAGTATAATTTACTCACATACATACAATCAAATAGTGTTTGGAGGGATATGAAAGGTGCATGATGCACCATGCCAATTAAATATTTATTCGCTAGAAAAGATCCAGTTTAATGCAACAAATAAAAAAAAGACGTTGTACTTGTCAAATATTACAACCAGCATTATCCATTTATCCTCTCCCTGCTCCAATGCAAAATTTATTAAGATTAAACCAGATGCAAGGCAAATTAATAGAGAGGCTCACAGCTAAATGCCCAACCTGGTACCTCCCCGTTCAGAAAAGACAATACTCAAGTACATAAGGAAACTAGCAAGACACCTACCACCTCCATAGCTGATGTGGTTTAAATTTAATCGATAGAAAATGATACAGCCAAAAACTAAAAACTGTTGAGTGGCGTACCTTTTTTATGGCAAGGTCATAATCATCCAAGGTGCCATGTTCCCTTTCAAACCTTATCCATGCATGACATATAGCCTAGTAAGTTGCAGACATCAGTATTCAGATCAAACATAAATGACGATGCAAATTCATTAAGAGTATGAGTCAAGCTTCCTTTGGCAATACACATAAAGTTTTTACTGAAATAAAGTATTTGAGTATTCAACTACTAGTCAGTAAGAATTAGGTTAAACAAGCAAAACTATATCTGGAGATCATGTCTTGGTGCTTAACTTTGGTGTACAGTTCAAGTCCACCTGAATGGTTAACCTGTAGGATGGATAATAATCTTACAACAGAAGAGATCTCATCTCATATCATCGCATGTTACCTTAGCAATTTGGTCAACTGTTGCATATTATAATTAGTTTACCTACTTGAAATAGTCCAAATTAAATAGGAGGCTACCATTCAGCTCTAATCCTTAATCACTATGGATATGCCTGATATGCTTTTGGATATATAACATCTTGTAACATTCCATTATTGTAACGCCTAGTAGATCAATCAGCACATTGCACAAGAAATTTCACTGGCAGTTGGTTTACAGACCAATCAGGCAGGAAGGAGACACTCTTGTTACTCAAGAATTTACCTCTGATCCAGACCCAGCAAACTTTTTGCTATAACAACGCTTGTAAAGTGATCTTGCCTCGTGAATGTGTCCCATTTCTGTCTCCATTGAAATATAGTGCTGCCAAACCTCCAACACAGACCCACTGGAAGAATAACAGATTTAACTAAGTGCCAGAAATGAGAAAATTGTATGAACTCGGCACAAATAATAGTAATATAACCTTTTCTTGATAGTATTTTCCCAAACTCCACGAGCTGCAGCTAGATCTTTGCCAATATTACACTCTAATTTGGCCCAGTATGCATGCAAGAGCAATAACTCCTCGGTTCCTAGTTGCGGTGAGAGGAACTCAGCAGCACCCTGACACAATATACCCATATTTAACTCTCCCTTCAAATAAACCCAAGTAAACATAAAATTAAAATGTGTGTGCACAGAAAGCTCATAGAGAACGTACAACGAATGTCTGCCTAATCACTTCAAAATCCAAGCCAGCTGGCATCCTTCGTCTTAAACTATCAACTCGAGTAAGATAAATATCGAGATACTGCAAAAATGATAATCCAAATGGAAGGTAAATAAGACTTTACTACATCAGTTGACAGAAAATTAAATGCTATTGGACAGGAGTTCTCAAAAGAATGTGTTAGTTTATCCAGGAAAAGCAGATAATGTTAAGCTGATAATGTCAAGCTCTACTATAAGATTACAATTACCATCCTGACAAGAACAGTGTTCCAATATGGAACAAGATGTGATGTGGATGCCCACATGCGAGCATGATTGCGGGTGTGTGTGGGTGAGAAAGAGAGGTTACAGTAGAGATAAATTACCTCCTTCATGCTTGGAAAAGAACATTGAATGGCATGCTCAAAGACCTGAAAACAACATACACGTACATATATGTTGTCATTTCCTAATATATATATAGAAGAAGAAAATAAAGACAAGACAAACAATAATATCCCTAAGGGAACAAAAAAAAAGTACAGTGAAGACATCAGGCACTTCATGGGTCATGGCATGCGGTACTCATTAAGTGCTTGTTTCTTTAGGATATTATCTAGTTACTGGGAAACAAACTAGGTAACTACTGCCATGAAGATGGCAGGTTGGGGAGTGGGGACTAGGACATAGGTCAGGGGGGTGAATGAGGGAGATAACCGATTTATTAGTCTCTTATTGCTTGACTGATAATTGATAAATATGATGTTCCTTATATAGGCACAATTGACCCCTAAGTAACAATCCAAAGAATGCAGATAAAGATTAGATTTCCATCTCTAGTCGTGTCTCTTTCCTATCTAAATAACTTTCTTCACACAAAATAACATCCCATATTTGTTACTATAATACTGCCTTATCGTCTATCCATGCACATTACATCTAGGAGGTAATTAAATATCCTAACATACTACCGAACACTATATTAAAATGAACTTTCCTCCACTTTATTATGGGGTTCTCACTATAAAGTAGTAGCAGACCTCTATTTCTCTACCTAAATACACAATCATCTTAATAGAAATAATTACTTCATATGAGCAGCATGTGCTCGCATGAAAGGTATACTTAACTGCCAAGAGAGGTGAATGAATTTTGGAAAACGTTAGTTCAAATCAAAAGTAATAAAGCTTAAATATAGCCCCTCTGATCATTTTTAAGACATGTATGCTATTAGAAGTAAGAAAACTCAGTGAATATAGTACAATGCAGTAAATAAACTACTGAACAGTGGCACCAAACTCGGAGACTGAATTATGCCATTATATTATTTGCATATGCACAATTAGTTCCTAAATTATAAAGCCAAAACACAGTAATTATATGATATAATAAACTGAACTACTGAACACGGGGACCAGACTTTGGATAATAAATCATGCCAATACAGTAAGATTTTGAGCTTCTTAGTTATAAAAACACCAACTACATTCCAACATAAAGACCCAAGGAACTTACATGTCGCAGTTCGTCTTCAGATGCATGAATGCGCTCTAATGACAGCAAATAACGGACCCATAGATCACTAATCCATGTGCAGTTTCTCGTAGCTCTGTGGTAAACGCTTTTGAGTATAGCAGGTACCTGCAAAAGAAATAAGAAATTAAGCAATTATTAACATTTAGAAGTTCAGATATAGAGATCTAGATATATTGTCACATCGCAGTGTGTACCTTCAGGGCTCTGTCCAGGTAACTCGTGTATCCCATCCATAGATCACTTGAAACAGGAAGCTCCGAAACAGCCCGTTCATACAAAATTTGGACACGAGCAGGGTCACCACAAGATTCCTCAAATTTGATGTATTTCTGTTTCATTCCCAAAAAAACAGCCAACAGTGAGTTTACTGAAAACAAATATTTGGTAAAGAAAATCTTTTCCATACCAGAAACACTTGTAGTTTGTTAATTTCGGATTCGGTTGTGTCACTTAGTTGATCCTCATACTGCTTCCGAGCATTGTACATCTCGCTGGCCTTTTTGTAAGCAGATAAAACATTTGGGGGAACATCATCAAACTGGGAATCTTGGTCCTTTGTACTGCCTTCTTCAGCTTCCCAGCTCTTATACTCAGCGAGTGTTGATTCAATGTCAGCCAAAGGCACAGATAGCTGGCGGTGGAAGAGAACACGTATGCGCTGCACCTGCTTTGCCTTCTCCTCATCATTTCCATCACTCATGGTCAAAATAGCCATCTCATATTCCCTGTAGGCTTCCCACAGTTTGCTGCCTTCAGTCACATGTAGACCCCCTGCAGTGATTGCACGCTCATACAAATCCCTCATTTTTGAGAGACCAGATTGTGTACATTGTGACACTGACTGATCATGCTCCTCAACATAATCAAGGTAATCCCGCCATAACTTAATACTCTGCAATACCAGAATCATCAAGATAAGTTAGCACTCCATCCCTCAACATTCTAAACTCAATTCCACAAAAACAGTTCAACGTACCAGATACTCTTGCACTCCACATTCATAGAGCTTTTCAATATCATCGAAAGATCCACGACTGTACAAACAGAGACAGTAGAGAGGTATTAGTGCCGATAACATAAATACTTCATAAGATCACTTTGAGAGAAAAGAGTCACAAACCCAGAGCTCAATGAAATCTCATCCTTGGCCCATTCCTGCCACATCTTTGGTGTGAGAGGGAAGTACTTGTTCATCTCCTCCCTTGCAGCACGAAGCTTGTCGATATTCCCAGATTTTCTTAGGAGTTGTATGAACTGCCAACAACACGGAACAGAAAAAAAAACCATCAACATTAATCTAGTTGTACGGCAGCACTTATCAGTCAACACTAGTCAGTATCCGCTTTACCTAAGGCAGCCAAAGCATCCCAATACTAAACCCACAAAAAATCCTCTCTCTTAGCAAAGGAGCTCAGCCGTGCTGAAATCGCCCTACTAATGCCCAAACCTAGTATATCAAAGGTCCAAATGCATAGGAGCACGCCCTAATATGATAACTTAGCGCTTAGACGCCACTGCTAATGCATCCCGCTTCTGAGATTCACTAATTAGCTCGAACATTAAATGTACAGCAGAATTGAAACCTAGAGCAAACACACACCAATCATCAAGCTAGTCACATGGTGACCGTCTCAATCTCCACCCATGGCGACCGAACTTCAGCTACTGACATAAGAAAGACGCCCATTTACTGCCGCACATACAGATGGACATAGAAATCAAGATTGTATTTACTTTTTCTAACGAAATGAGGTCAGCCACACGCCCTGAATCGAAAACCTAGAGTGTGTGCAGGGATACCGCCGTGGAGCTGCATCAGCCCGTGGGCGTGCGTCACAAAACCCGCTCGAAGCCCTAGCCGTCAGTCAGCGAGACTAGAGAGCGATGCGGCGGACGGGGTACCTGGACGTGGGAGTCGTAGTCGAGAGGCTGCTCCTGGAGGGCGCGCTCCAGGGCCTGGATGCGGAGCTCGTCGCCGCCGTCACCTCCGTCGTCAGAGTCCGACGAGTCCGAGTCGGAGTCCGAGGGCGGCCTATCAGAGGGCTTCCCTCCGTCTCCGGCGCCTCCACCGGCGACATCCGAGGGCGGCGGCGCCGCCCCCGCCTCCGGCAGGTCCTCTTCCATGGGCGTCGCCATGTCTGATGTGTCTGTCTCGTCCAAACTGGGCTTGGGCTGGATTCGGGCGGGCTACTCTGTTCCTTCTTTCTCTCTCTTTTCTGTGATTTTACGGAAAGCACCATAGAAAAATCGAAATTCGTACCCAGCACGTTACTTCTTCTATGGGTGATTCATTTTTGCGTTGGAACTTGGAAGACGAATACTTTCCTTTTTTTTACAAAGACGGTTAGGGCATGTACACTAGCGCTATGCCAATTGTCAAAATATGCAGTATGATTTGCGGAGCATAAATTTTAAAAATTGTCTTCTCTTGGTTAAAAAATAAAAGGATAAGTTATTTTTTTCTCTATTTTATGAAGTTTAAATATCAGAGCAAAACGGATGGTGACGGAAACACCCACGTTCATGTGTAAATTATTTTCATTTTATAAAATGTATTTCCTTGTAACGTTCTTTTTTACTTTAGTTATATGATACGGAGTATAATTTTATTGGCATGGAACATTAATTGTTGGAGATAGAAAGAAGTAAATACGATAACTTAATATGTAACATGTCTTTATTTTCTCTAAACAACATGCAATGCGTCAAATAATGTTATCTTATTACTGTTTTACTAATTCTTTGTTGACTAGGAGTTACATTAGTTGAATGAGATTTGGTGACATGAGTCGCCTATCTTATTAACCATTGTATATGCCCTTGAACAAATACATCTTCGCTTTGAATCATTTGATACACAATGTAAACATTGCTAATATATGTAACAATAATATGTATTAAGCAAAAACAGAATGTTATCAGACTTTGAACATAGTTTATATCATTTTTTTCTCCTACTTAGCCCTTCGTTTGTCATACCTTTTGCACTTTCATTCATCAAAAACTAGAAAATCAACATTGCATGCCTATTTCTTACATCTCATATCAGTTCGCTAGTTTCCCTTCCTGCCCTGCTCCTAGCTTTATTCTATCTCACCACACAAGCAGCGACAACATGAGCTTATACGGTGTTAGGGTCCCGATTCTTCCTGGAGGGTGACGAGGCAGCCACCTACGAGGAGAGGATGGCTATGACCTATGTGGTCGCGGTGAAGACGAGCAGCATCCCCATCGATCGGCAAGCAAGTTATGGTAGGATTGGCATCACAACAAATGTCGTCCGTTCTCGAACGACCTCGGGCATAGAGGCATGGCCCTACTCCAGGCCAACAAGCCACCAAATCAAGTAGTAGAATGGGGAAAGATGACATCATATGTTTTTATCCTTTCCCTCATGTTAGCACCAAAAAATGGTTGTGGATGGGGGAAATTCTCTCTCTCTAAATGATTTGCGACAACAAATCCCTCTTCTAATTCCTTTAATGTCACAAATCATTTAAGTTTTAGTTCATGCCCTACTCCAGAACTTGCGCCTTTCGCCTATTTGGTGTTATGCTTATGGGGATTCAACTAACACCTTTGATATTTCTCTCTTCATTTATTTCTTAGAGATTGAAATTACCTATGTAAAAGGCAGATGCATCCAAGGGATTGAATGTTGTTAATGAAGATTTTGAAATTTTGGCACCTGGAAATCAAAACACTAAGGGCTTGTCTATTAACATTGTCCATCCTATGTCGATTTTTCTATCTCATAGAGCTTGGAAGATTCCCTAAGAGCTTGTTTGTCTGCTTTCATAGGAGATTGTAGGGCATATTTTTGATGTGCAAATTTTTGTGATAAAAAGGTATGAAACAATTTAGATAAAAATCAATGTAACATGCACACAATCGTGTAAGGAATTGCAAAAAATAAGGTCAGTGAACTTGTTAGAGTCAAGGAATACAAACCATTTAGGGTAATACTGTTGGAGATATGCCCAAGAGACAATAATAAAAGTGGTTATTATATATCTTTATGTTTATGATGAATGTTTATATACCATGTTATAATTGTATTAACCGAAACATTGATACATGTGTGATATGTAAACAACAAAGAGTCCCTAGTATGCCTCTTAACTAGCTTGTTGATTAATGGATGATTAGTTTCATAATCATGAACATTGGATGTTATTAATAACAAGGTTATATCATTGTATGAATGATGTAATGTACACACCCAATTAAGCGTAGCATAAGATCACGTCATTAAGTTATTTGCTATAAGCTTTCAATACATAGTTACCTAGTCCTTATGACCATGAGATCATGTAAATCACTTATACCGGAAAGGTACTTTGATTACATCAAACGCCACTTCGTAAATGGGTGGTTATAAAGGTGGGATTAAGTATCCGGAAAGTATGAGTTGAGGCATATGGATCAACAGTGGGATTTGTCCATCCCGATGACGGATAGATATACTCTGGGCCCTCTCGGTGGAATGTCGTCTAATGTCTTGCAAGCATATGAATAAGTTCATAAGAGACCACATACCACGGTACGAGTAAAGAGTACTTGTCAGGAGACGAGGTTGAACAAGGTATAGAGTGATACCGATGATCAAACCTCGGACAAGTAAAATATCGCGTGACAAAGGGAATTGGTATCGTATGTGAATGGTTCATTCGATCACTAAAGTCATCGTTGAATATGTGGGAGCCATTATGGATCTCCAGATCCCGCTATTGGTTATTGGTCGGAGAGAGTTCTCACCCATGTCCACATAGTTCGCGAACCATAGGGTGACACACTTAAGGTTTGATGTTGTAATGGTAGAACTTGAATATGGAATGGAGTTCGAAGTATTGTTCGAAGTCCCGGATGGGATCCCGGACATCACGAGGAGTTCCGGAATGGTCCGGAGAATAAGATTCATATATAGGAAGTCATTTTATAAGATTTAAAATGATCCGGAAGATTTTATGGAAGGTTCTAGAAAAGTCCGGAAGAAATCAATTTGGAAGGCGGAGTCCCGAAGGGACTCCACCTCCCATGGCTGGCCAACCCTAGAGGGGGGAGTCCAAGGTGGACTCCACCTAGGTGGCCGGCCACCCCCCCTCATGGAAGGGTGGGAATCCCACTTGGGTGGGAGTCCCACCTTGGGTAGGTTTCCCTACTACATGGAAGGTTTTGGATTGGGGTCTTATTCGAAGACTTGTAGTCCAACACTTGGGGGTTCCACCTATATAATGAGGGGCATAGGGGAGGAGGTCGGCCACCACAAAGCCATAGCTTGGCCGCACCCCCTTAGTGGCCGACCACCCCTCTCCCAAACCCTAGCCGCCCCCCTCTCCTCCACCTCTCCCGCACGCTTAGCGAAGCTCCGCCGGAGTTCTCCATCGCCACCGCCACCACGCCATCGTGCTGCCGGATTCAAGGAGGAGCTACTACTTCCGCTGCCCGCTGGAACGGGAAGAAGGACATCGTCTTCATCAACACCGAACGTGTGACCGAGTACGGAGGTACTGCCCGTTCGTGGCACCGTGATCAAGATCTTCTACGCGCTTTTGCAAGCGGCAAGTGATCATCTACCGCAGCAATAAGAGCTTACTCTTATAGGCTTTGGAAATCTTCAAGGGTGAGTCTCGATCATCCCCTCGTTGCTCCCGTCTTCTAGATTGCATCTTGGCTTGGATTGCGTTCTCGCGGTAGGAAATTTTTTGTTTTCTATGCAACGAATCCCTACAGTGGTATCAGAGCCGTGTCTATGCATAGATGGTTGCACGAGTAGAACACAATGGTTTTGTGGGCGTTGATGCTTTTGTTGTCTTTAGTTTGAGTACTTTGCATCTTTGTGGCATAGTGGGATGAAGCGGCTCGGACTAACTTTACATGACCGCGTTCATGAGACTTGTTCCTCGTTCGACATGCAACTTGTATTGCATAAGAGGATTTGCGGGTGTCTGTCTCTCCTACTATAGTGAAGATTCAATTTACTCTTATATTGACAACACTAGTATCACCGTTGTGGTTCATGTTCGTAGGTAGATTATCTCTCTCGAAAACCCTAAACCACGTAAAATATGCAAACCAAATTAGAGACGTCTGATACGTCTCTAACGTATCGATAATTTCTTATGTTCCATGCTACTTTATTGATGATACCTACATGTTTTATACATACTTTATGTCATATTTATGCATTTTCCGGCAATAACCTATTAAGAAGATGCCGAAGAGCCAGTTGCTGTTTTCTGCTGTTTTTGGTTTCAGAAATCCTAGTAAGGAAATATTCTCGGAATTGGACGAAATCAACGCCCAGGATCTTATTTTTCCACGAAGCTTCCAGAACACCGGAGGAGATACGAAGTGGGGCGACGAGGCGGCCACACAACAGGGCGGCGCGGCCCACCTCCTGGCCGCGCGGCCCTGGCGTGTGGGGCCCTCGTGGCGCCCCCTAACCTACCCTTCCGCCTACTTAAGCCTTCGTCGATAATAGTTCCAGTACCGAGATCCACGATACGGAAAACCTTCCAGAGACACCGCCGCAGCCAATCCCATCTCGGGGGATTCAGGAGATCGCCTCCGGCACCCTGCCGGAGAGGGGAATCATCTCTCGGAAGACTCTTCACCGCCATGGTCGCCTCCGGAGTGATGTGTGAGTAGTTCACCCCTGGACTATGGGTCCATAGCAGTAGCTAGATGGTCGTCTTCTCCTAATTGTGCTATCATTGTTGGATCTTGTGAGCTGCCTAACATGATCAAGATCATCTATTTGTAATGCTACATGTTGCGTTTGTTGGGATCCGATGAATAGTGAATGCTATGTTATGTTGATTATCAATCTATCATCTATGTGTTGTTTATGATCTTGCATGCTCTCCGTTGCTAGTAGAGGCTCTGGCCAAGTTTTTGCTTGTAACTCCAAGAGGGAGTATTTATGCTCGATAGTGGGTTCATGCCTCCATTAAATCTGGGACAGTGACAGAAAGACTCAAGGACCGGCTACGGCAGAAGAAAGAGAAAGGATGAGTAATATCCCCTATGCCTCGGTAGTAGGATCTATCATGTATGCCATGCTATGTACTAGACCGGATATAGCACATGCTGTTAGTTTGACTAGCAGATATCAAAGTAATCCAGGAATGGAACACTGGACAGCGGTCAAGAATATCTTGAAGTACTTGAAAAGAACTAAGGATATGTTTCTTTGTTATGGAGGTGACCAAGAGCTCGTTGTAAGCGGTTACACCGATGCAAGTTGGAACACTGATCCTGATGACTCTAAGTCACAGTCTGGGTACGTGTTTATATTGAATGGTGCTGCGATGGTGGGCAAGCTCGAAGCAGTGCACGGTGGCGAAGTCTTCAACAGAATCAGAGTACATAGCGACTTCAGAGGCTTCATCAGAAGCGGTATGGATGAAGAGGTTCATTGTAGAGCTCGGTGTGGTTCCTAGTGCATTGGACCCATTAATCATTTACTGTGATAACATGGGTGCCATCGCCAATGCACAAGAGCCAAGGTCACACAAGAGGCTGAAGCATATCAAGCTGCGTTACCACTCGATTCGCGGGTACATCGAAGATGGAGAAGTAAAGATTTGCAAAGTACACACTGATCTGAATGTAGCAGATCCGTTGACTAAAGCTCTCCCTAGGGCAAAGCATGACCAACACCAGAATGCCATGGGTGTTAGGTATATTACAATGTAATCTAGATTATTGACTCTAGTGCAAGTGGGAGACTGAAGGAGATATGCCCTAGAGGCAATAATAAAGTGGTTATTATTTATATCTCTATGTTTATGATAAATGTTTATATGTCATGCTATAATTGTATTAACCGAAACATTAGTACATGTGTGATATGTAGACAAACAAAGAGTCCCTAGTATGCCTCTTAACTAGCTTGTTGATTAATGGATGATTAGTTTCATAATCATGAACATTGGATGTTATTAATAACAAGGTTATATCATTGTATGAATGATATAATGGACACACCCAATTAAGCGTAGCATAAAATCTCGTCATTAAGTTATTTGCTATTAGCTTTCGATACATAGTTACCTAGTCCTTATGACCATGAGATCATGTAAATCACTTATATCGGAAAGGTACTTTGATTACACCAAACGCCACTGCGTAAATGGGTGGTTATAAAGGTGGGATTAAGTATCTGGAAAGTATGAGTTGAGGCATATGGATCAACAGTGGGATTTCTCCATCCCGATGACGGATAGATATACTCTGGGCCCTCTCGGTGGAATGTCGTCTAATGTCTTGCAAGCATATGAATAAGTTCATAAGAGACCACATACCACGGTACGAGTAAAGAGTACTTGTCAGGAGACGAGGTTGAACAAGGTATAGAGTGATACCGAAGATCAAACCTCGGACAAGTAAAATATCGCGTGACAAAGGGAATCGGTATCGTATGTGAATGGTTCATTCGATCACTAAAGTCATCGTTGAATATGTGGGAGCCATTATGGATCTCCAGACCCCGCTATTGGTTATTGGTCGGAGTGAGTACTCAACCATGTCCGCATAGTTCACGAACCGTAGGGTGACACACTTAAAGTTGGATGTTGAAATGGTAGAACTTGAATATGGAATGGAGTTCGAATATTTGTTCGGAGTCCCGGATGAGATCCCGGACATCACGAGGAGTTCCGGAATGGTCCGGAGAATAAGATTCATATATAGGATGTCATTTTATGTGAATTAAAATGATCCGGAAGGTTATATGGAAGGTTCTAGAAGGTTCTAGAAAAGTCCGGAAGAAACCACCAAGGAAGGTGGAGTCCCGGAGGGACTCCACCTCCATGGCCGGCCAACCCTAGAGGGGGAGGAGTCCCAAGTGGACTCCCCCTATGGGGGCCGGCCACCCCCCCACATGGAAGGGGGGAATCCCACCCCAAGTGGGATTCCCACCTTGGGTAGGTTTCCCTATCACATGGAAGATTTTGGGTTCGGGTCTTATTCGGAGACTTGTAGTCCAACACTTGGGGCTTCCACCTATATAATGAGGGGCCAAGGGGAGGGGGCCGGCCACCCCAAGACCACAACCTGGCCGCCCCCCTTGAGTGGCCGGCCACCCCCTCCCAAACCCTAGCCGCCCCCCTCTCCTCCATAAGCTCCCGCACGCTTAGCGAAGCTCCGCCGGAGTTCTCCACCACCACCGACACCACGCCGTCGTGCTGTCGGATTCAAGAGGAGCTACTACTTCCGCTGCCCGCTGGAACGGGAGGTGGACATCGTCTTCATCAACAACCGAACGTGTGACCGAGTACGGAGGTGCTGCCCGTTCGTGGCGCCGGTGATCAAAATCTTCTACGCGCTTTTGCAAGCGGCAAGTGAACGTCTACCGCAGCAACAAGAGCCTCATCTTGTAGGCTTTGGAATCTCTTCAAAGGTGAGACTCGATAATCCCCTCGTTGCTACCGTCTTCTAGATTGCATCTTGGCTTGGATTGCGTGTTCGCGGTAGGAAAATTTTTGTTTTCTATGCAACGTTATCCTACAGTGGTATCAGAGCCGTGTCTATGCATAGATGGTTGCACGAGTAGAACACAATGGTTTTGTGGGCGTTGATGCTCTTGTTATCTTTAGTTTGAGTACTTTGCATCTTTGTGGCATAGTGGGATGAAGCGGCTCGGACTAACTTTACATGACCGCGTTCATGAGACTTGTTCCTCGTTCGACATGCAACTTGTATTGCATAAGAGGCTTTGCGGGTGTCTGTCTCTCCTACTATAGTGAAGATTCAATTTACTCTTCTATTGAAAACATTAGTATCAACATTGTGGTTCATGTTCGTAGGTAGATTAGATCTCTCTCGAAAACCCTAAACCACGTAAAATATGCAAACCAAATTAGAGACGTCTAACTTGTTTTTGCAGGGTTTGGTGATGTGATATGGCCATAATGTGAGGATGAATATGTATGAGATGATCATTATTGTATTGTGCCAACCGGCAGGAGCCTGATGTCTACGTTCCCACTCCTTTCCTGTAGACAGTGTTGGGCCTCCAAGAGCAGAGGTTTGTAGAACAGCAGCAAATTTTCCCTTAAGTGGATCACCCAAGGTTTATCGAACTCAGGGAGGAAGAGGTCAAAGATATCCCTCTCATGCAACCCTGCAACCACAAAGCAAGAAGTCTCTTGTGTCCCCAACACACCTAATAGGTGCACTAGTTCGGCGAAGAGATAGTGAAATATAGGTGGTATGAATATATATGAGCAGTAGCAACGGTGCCAGAAAATAGCTTGCTGGCGTGTAGTTGATGGTGGTAGTATTGCAGCAGTAGTAACACAGTGAAACAGTAAACAAGTAGTAGTAACGCAGCAGTATTAGGAACAAGGCCTAGGGATTAGACTTTCACTAGTGGACACTCTCAACATTGATCACATAACAGAACAGATAAATGCATACTCTACACTCTTGTTGGATGATGAACGCATTGCGTAGGATTACACGAACCCTCAATGCCGGAGTTAACAAGCTCCACAATTTGTTCATATTTAAGTAACCTTATAGTGTAAGATAGATCAATAGACTAAACAAAGTACTAACATAGCATGCACACTGTCACCTTCATGCATATGTAGGAGGAATAGATCACATCAATACTATCATAGCAATAGTTAACTTCGCAATCTACAAGAGATCATGATCATAGCATAAACCAAGTACTAACACGGTGCACACACTGTCACCTTTACACACGTGCAGGAGGAATAGAACTACTTTAATAACATTGCTAGAGTAGCACATAGATAGTAGTGATACAAAACTCATATGAATCTCAATCATGTAAAGCAGCTCATGAGATTATTGTATTGAGGTACATGGAGAGAGATGAACCACATAGCTACCGGTACAGCCCCGAGCCTCGATGGAGAACTACTCCCTCCTCATGGGAGCAGCAGCGGTGATGAAGATGGCGGTGGAGATGGCAGCGGTGTCGATGGAGAAGCCTTCCGGGGGCACTTCCCCGCTCCGGCAGCGTGCCGGAACAGAGACTCCTGTCCCCCAGATCTTGGCGTCGCGATGGCGGCGGCTCTGGAAGGTTTCTGTGGGTTTCGTCGAACGCATCAGGGTTTTCGATCCAGGGGCTTTATATAGGCGAAGAGGCGGCGCCAGAGGGTCGAAGGGCTGGCCAAACCATAGGGGGGCGCGGGCCCCCCCTAGGCCGCGCCAGGGTATGGTGTGGTGGGCCTGTGCCCCCCCCCTCTGGTCCCTCTCGTGTGTTCTGGATGCTTCCGGGGATTCTAAGATCTTTGGCGTTGATTTCGTCCGATTCCGAGAATATTTCGTTACTAGGATTTCTGAAACCAAAAACAGCAGAAAACAGGAACTGGCACTTCGGCATCTTGTTAATAGGTTAGTTCCAGAAAATGCACGAATATGACATAAAGTGTGCATAAAACATGTAGATAACATCAATAATGTGGCATGGAACATAAGAAATTATCGATACGTCGGAGACGTATCAGCATCCCCAAGCTTAGTTCTGCTCGTCCCGAGCAGGTAAAACGATAACAAAGATAATTTCTGGAGTGACATGCCATCATAAACTTGATCAAACTATTTGTAAAGCATATGTAGTGAATGCAGCGATCAAAACAATGTATATGACATGAGTAAACAAGTGAATCATAAAGCAAAGACTTTTCATGAATAGTACTTTCAAGACAAGCATCAATAAGTCTTGCATAAGAGTTACTCATAAAGCAATAATTCAAAGTAAAGGCATTGAAGCAACACAAAGGAAGATTAAGTTTCAGCGGTTGCTTTCAACTTGTAACATGTATATCTCATGGATATTGTCAACATAGAGTAACATAATAAGTGCAATAAGCAAGTATGTAGGAATCAATGCACAGTTCACACAAGTGTTTGCTTCTTGAGGTGGAGAGAAATAGGTGAACTGACTCAACATTGAAAAGTAGAAGAATGGTCCTCCATAGAGGAAAAGCATCGATTGCTATATTTGTGCTAGAGCTTTGATTTTGAAAACATGAAACAATTTTGTCAACGGTAGTAATAAAGCATATGCATCATGTAAATTATATCTTATAAGTTGCAAGCCTCATGCATAGTGTACTAATAGTGCCCGCACCTTGTCCTAATTAGCTTGGACTACCGGATCATCACAATGCACATGTTTTAACCAAGTGTCACAAAGGGGTACCTCTATGCCGCCTGTACAAAGGTCTAAGGAGAAAGCTCGCATTGGATTTCTCGCTATTGATTATTCTCAACTTAGATATCCATACCGGGACAACATAGACAACAGATAATGGACTCCTCTTTTATGCATAAGCATGTAACAACAATTAATAATTTTCTCATATGAGATTGAGGATATATGTCCAAAACTGAAACTTCCACCATGGATCATGGCTTTAGTTAGCGGCCCAATGTTCTTCTCTAACAATATGCATGCTTAACCATAGGGTGGTAGATCTCTCTTACTTCAGACAAGACGGACATGCATAGCAACTCACATGAAATTCAACAATGAATAGTTGATGGCGTCCCCAGTGAACATGGTTATCGCACAACAAGCAACTTAATAAGAGATAAAGTGCATAATTACATATTCAATACCACAATAGTTTTTAAGCTATTTGTCCCATGAGCTATATATTGCAAAGGTGAATGATGGAATTTTAAAGGTAGCACTCAAGCAATTTACTTTGGAATGGCGGAAAATACCATGTAGTAGGTAGGTATGGTGGACACAAATGGCATAGTGTTGTTTGGCTCAAGGATTTGGATGCATGAGAAGTATTCCCTCTCGATACAAGGTTTAGGCTAGCAAGGTTGTTTGAAGCAAACACAAGCACGAACTAGTACAGCAAAACTCACATAAAAGACATATTACAAGCATTATAAAACTATACATCGTCTTCCTTGTTGTTCAAACATCTTACTAGAAATTATCTAGACCTTAGAGAAACAAAATATGCAAACCAAATTTTAGCATGCTCTATGTATTTCTTCATTAATGGGTGCAAAGCATATGATGCAAGAGCTTAAACATGAGCACAACAATTGCCAAGTATCACATTACCCAAGACATTTATAGCAATTACTACATGTATCATTTTCCAATTCCAACCATATAACAATTTAACGAAGAACTTCGCCATGAATATTATGAGCTAAGAACACATGTGTTCATACGAACCAGCGGAGCGTGTCTCTCTCCCACACAAGCATTTATTCAAACAAAAACAAAAACAAGAAACATACAGACGCTCCAAGTAAAGCACATAAGATGTGACCGAATAAAAATATAGTTTCAAGAGAAGGAACCTGATAATTTGTCGATGAAGAAGGGGATGCCTTGGGCATCCCCAAGCTTAGACGCTTGAGTCTTCTTGAAATATGCAGGGATGAACCACCGGGGCATCCCCAAGCTTAGAGCTTTCACTCTTCTTGATCATAGTATATCATCCTCCTTTCTTGACCCTTGAAAACTTCCTCCACACCAAACTCGAAACAACTCATTAGAGGGTTAGTGCACAATAAAAATTAACATATTCAGAGGTGACACAATCATTCTTAACACTTCTGGACATTGCATAATGCTACTGGATATTAGTGGATCAAAGAAATTCATCCAACATAGCAAAAGAGGCAATGCGAAATAAAAGGCAAAATCTGTCAAAACAGAACAGTTCGTGTTGACGAATTTTAAAATGGCACCAGACTTGCTCAAATGAAAATGCTCAAATTGAATGAAAGTTGCGTACATATCTGAGGATCATGCACGTAAATTGGCTTAATTTTCTGAGCTACCTACAGGGAGGTGGACCCAGATTCGTGACAGCAAAGAAATCTGGAACTGCGCAGTAATCCAAATCTAGTACTTACTTTTCTATCAACGGCTTAACTTGGTACAACAAAACACAAAACTAAGATAAGGAGAGGTTGCTACAGTAGTAAACAACTTCCAAGACACAAAATAAAAATAAAGTACTGTAGCAAAATAACACATGGGTTATCTCCCAAGAAGTTCTTTTCTTTATAGCCATTAAGATGGGCTCAGCAGTTTTAATGATGCACTCGCAAGAAATAGTATTTGAAGCAAAAGAGAGCACCAAGAAGCAAATTAAAAACACATTTAAGTCTAACATGCTTCCTATGCATAGGAATCTTGTAAATAAACAAGTTCATGAAGAGCAAAGTAACGAGCATAGGAAGATAAAACAAGTATAGCTTCAAAAATTTCAGCACATAGAGAGGTATTTTAGTAACATGAAAATTTCTACAACCATATTTTCCTCTCTCATAATAACTTTCAGTAGCAACATGAGCAAACTCAACAATATAACTATCACATAAAGCATTCTTATCATGAGTCTCATGCATAAAATTATTACTACTCCCAACATAAGCATAATCAATTTTATTAGTAATAGCGGGAGCAAATTCAACAAAGTAGCTATCAAATATAGGAGGCATATTGTAATCATAATCAAATTCATCCTCCATAACAGGTGGTACCAAAAGACTACTATCATTATAATCATCATAAATAGGAGGCAAAGTATCATCAAAGAAAATTTTCTCCTCAATTCTTGGTGGACTAAAAAGATCATGCTCATCAAAACCAGCTTCCCCAAGCTTAGAACTTTCTATATCATTATCAACAATGGTGTTCAAAGCGTTCATACTAATATCATTGCTACTAGCATGCAAATAAGATTCCATAGGTTTTTTAATTTTCGCATTAAACCATTCATGTCTTGACTCAGGAAATAGAATAAAAAGCTCACAGATGTTTTCCATTATGCCTTACTAGTGTAAACAAGAAACAAAAAGTTGCAATTGCAGGATCTAAAGGAAATAGCTTCGAGTACTTACAATGACGGAAAATAGCTTGGTAGCCGAGGTCCGGAGTGTGAGTACCTTTTACCTTTCCTCCCCGGCAACGGCGCCAGAAAAGTGCTTGATGTCTACGTTCCCCCTCCTTTCCTGTAGACAGTGTTGGGCCTCCAAGAGCAGAGGTTTGTAGAACAGCAGCAAGTTTTCCCTTAAGTGGATCACCCAAGGTTTATCGAACTCAGGGAGGAAGAGGTCAAAGATATCCCTCTCATGCAACCCTGCAACCACAAAGCAAGAAGTCTCTTGTGTCCCCAACACACCTAATAGGTGCACTAGTTCGGCGAAGAGATAGTGAAATACAGGTGGTATGAATATATATGAGCAGTAGCAACGGTGCCAGAAAATAGCTTGCTGGCGTGTAGTTGATGGTGGTAGTATTGCAGCAGTAGTAACACAGTGAACCAGTAAACAAGTAGTAGTAACGCAGCAGTATTAGGAACAAGGCCTAGGGATTAGACTTTCACTAGTGGACACTCTCAACATTGATCACATAACAGAACAGATAAATGCATACTCTACACTCTTGTTGGATGATGAACGCATTGCGTAGGATTACACGAACCCTCAATGCCGGAGTTAACAAGCTCCCCAATTTGTTCATATTTAAGTAACCTTATAGTGTAAGATAGATCAATAGACTAAACCAAGTACTAACATAGCATGCACACTGTCACCTTCATGCATATGTAGGAGGAATAGATCACATCAATACTATCATAGCAATAGTTAACTTCGCAATCTACAAGAGATCATGATCATAGCATAAACCAAGTACTAACACGGTGCACACACTGTCACCTTTACACACGTGCAGGAGGAATAGAACTACTTTAATAACATTGCTAGAGTAGCACATAGATAGTAGTGATACAAAACTCATATGAATCTCAATCATGTAAAGCAGCTCATGAGATTATTGTATTGAGGTACATGGAGAGAGATGAACCACATAGCTACCGGTACAGCCCCGAGCCTCGATGGAGAACTACTCCCTCCTCATGGGAGCAGCAGCGGTGATGAAGATGGCGGTGGAGATGGCAGCGGTGTCGATGGAGAAGCCTTCCGGGGGCACTTCCCCGCTCCGGCAGCGTGCCGGAACAGAGACTCCTGTCCCCCAGATCTTGGCGTCGCGATGGCGGCGGCTCTGGAAGGTTTCTGTGGGTTTCGTCGAACGCATCAGGGTTTTCGATCCAGGGGCTTTATATAGGCGAAGAGGCGGCGCCAGAGGGTCGAAGGGCTGGCCAAACCATAGGGGGGCGCGGGCCCCCCCTAGGCCGCGCCAGGGTATGGTGTGGTGGGCCTGTGCCCCCCCTCTGGTCCCTCTCGTGTGTTCTGGATGCTTCCGGGGATTCTAAGATCTTTGGCGTTGATTTCGTCCGATTCCGAGAATATTTCGTTACTAGGATTTCTGAAACCAAAAACAGCAGAAAACAGGAACTGGCACTTCGGCATCTTGTTAATAGGTTAGTTCCAGAAAATGCACGAATATGACATAAAGTGTGCATAAAACATGTAGATAACATCAATAATGTGGCATGGAACATAAGAAATTATCGATACGTCGGAGACGTATCAGAGCCTTATGGTTGTCTTTAAATTTCATGTTGAGTAGTATTTCAAAGTAGTTGTAATAGTTGCTACATGGAGGACAATTATGAAGACGGCGCCATTGACCTTGACGCTACGCCGACGATGATGGAGATCATGCCCGAAGATGATGGAGATCATGTCCGTGCTTTGGAGATGAAGATCAAAGGCGCAAAGACAAAAGGGCCATATCATATCACATATGAACTGCATGTGATGTTAATCCTTTTATGCATCTTATTTTGCTTAGATCGCGACGGTAGCATTATAAGATGATCCCTCACTAAAATCTCAAGATAATGAAGTGTTCATCCTTAGTAGCACCGGTGCCAAGACTTGTCGTTTCGAAGCATCTCGTGATGATCGGGTGTGATAGAATCAACAAGTGCATACAACAGGTGCAAGACAGTTTTGCACATGCGGATACTAAGGTGGCCTTGACGAGCCTAGCATGTACAGACATGGTCTCGGAACACGTGATACCGAAAGGTAGAGCATGAATCATATGGTTGATATGATGAACACTTTGAGTGTTCGCCATTGAAATCACACCTTGTCTCGTGATGATCGGACTTAGGTGCGGTGGATTTGGTTCGTGTGATCACTAAGACAATGCGAGGGATATTGTTTTGAGTGGGAGTTCACTTAGATTTTTAATTATGTTGAATTAAAATTTGAACTCAATTTGTCATAAACTTAGTCTAAACTTTTGCAAATATATGTTGTAGAGATGGCGTCCCCAATCAATTTTAACCAGTTCCTAGAGAAAGAAAAACTTAAGAGCAACGGTAGCAACTTCACCGACTGGTTCTGTCATGTGAGGATCTTGCTCTCTGGCGGAAATCTGCAATATGTGCTTGATGCACCGCTAGGTGACCCTCCTGCAGAAACTGAAACCGATGAAGTAAAAGCTGTTTACGAGACTCGGAAAACTAGGTACTCTCAAGTTCAGTGTGCCATCCTGTGCATTCTGGAATCCGATCTTCAAAAACGTTTTGAGCACCACGATCCTCATGAGTTGATGAAAGAGCTGAAAGCTATTTTTGAGACTCATGCGGCCGTGGAGTGCTATGAAGCATCGAAACATTTCTTCAGCTGTATGATGGAAGAAGGCAGCTCCGTTAGTGAGCACATGCTCGCCATGACCGGGCATGCGAAGAAACTCAGTGACTTGGGAATAGTGATTCCTAACAGACCGGGGATTAATCGTGTCCTTCAATCACTGCCACCAAGTTACAAGAACTTTGTGATGAACTACAATATGCAGAACATGAACAAGGAGTTACCTGAACTCTTTGGCATGCTAAAAGCTGCTGAGATTGAGATCAAGAAAGAGCACCAAGTGTTGATGGTCAACAAGACCACCAGTTTCAAGAAACAGGGCAAGTCTAAGGGAAAATTCAAGAAGGGTGGCAAGAAAGCTGCCACACCTCCTATGAAACCTAAGAACGGCCCTAAGCCCGATCTTTGAGTGCTATTACTGCAAGGAGAAGGGACAACTGGAAGCGTAATTGCTCCAAGTATCTGGCTGATCTGAAGAGCGGCCTTGTCAAGAAGAAGAAAGAAGGTATATCTGATATACATGTTATAGATGTTTATCTCACTGGTTCTCGTTCTAGTACCTGGGTATTTGATACTGGTTCGGTTGCTCATATTTGTAACTCGAAACAGGAACTAAAGAATAAACGAAGACTACTGAAAGATGAAGTGACGATGCGCGTTGGAAACGGATCCAAAGTCGATGTGATCGCTGTCGGCACACTTCCTCTACATCTACCTTCGGGATTAGTTTTAAGCCTAAATAATTGTTATTTTGTACCCGCGTTGAGCATGAACATTATATCTGGATCTTGTTTAATGCAAGACGGTTATTCATTCAAGTCTGAGAATAATGGTTGTTCTATTTTTATGAATAATATCTTTTATGGTCGAGCACCAGAAAAGAATGGCTTATTTCTGTTAGATCTCGATAGTAGTGATACGCATATACATAACATTGATGCTAAGCAAATTAAATTGAATGATAATTCTACTTATATGTGGCACTGTCGTCTTGCTCATATTGGAGTGAAATGCATGAAGAAACTCCATACCGATGGATTACTTGAATCACTTGACTTTGAGTCACTTGATAGATGCGAAGCATGTCTAATGGGTAAAATGACTAAGACTCCATTTTCTGGTATGATGGAACGAGCTACTGACTTATTGGAAATTATACATACCGATGTGTGCAGACCAATGAGCGTAGCATCGCGCGGTGGTTATCGTTATGTTCTAACCTTCACAGATGATCTGAGTAGATATGGGTATATCTATTTCATGAAACATAAATCCGAAACTTTCGAGAAGTTTAAGGAATTCCAAAGTGAAGTAGAAAATCAACGTAACAAGAAGATTAAATTTCTACGATCTGATCGTGGAGGTGAATATCTGAGTTATGAGTTTGGCATACTTCCACAATTGACACAGCCGGGAACACCTCAACGAAACGGTGTGTCCGAACGTCGTAATCGAACTCTCTTAGATATGGTTCATTCTATGATGTCTCTTACTGATTTGCCGTTATCATTTTGGAGTTATGCATTAGAGACAGCCGCATTCATTTTAAATAGAGCATCATCAAAATCCGTAGAAACGACACCGTATGAATTATGGTTTAATAAGAAACCTAAGCTGTCGTTCCTTAAAGTTTGGGGTTGCGAAGCCTATGTAAAGAAGTTACAACCGGACAAGCTAGAACCCAAAGCGGAGAAATGCGTCTTCATAGGATACCCTAAGGAAACTATAGGGTACACTTTCTATCACAAATCCGAAGGAAAAATCTTTGTTGCTAAGAACGGAACCTTTCTTGAGAAAGAATTTCTCACTAAAGAAGTGACTGGAAGAAAAGTAGAACTCGATGAGATTGATGAATCTATACTTGTTGATCAGAGTAGCGCAGTACCGGAAGTTATACCTGTATCGCCTACACCGGCAACAGAGGAAGCTAATGATAATGATCATGAAACTTCGAACGAGGAAACTACTGAACCTCGCAGATCGACAAGGGAGCGTGCCACTCCTGATTGGTATGATCCTTGTCTAAATGTCATGATTGTGGATAACAATGATGAGGACCCTGCGACGTATGAAGAAGCGATGATGAGCCCAGATTCCAACAAATGGCAAGAAGCCATGAAATCCGAAATGGGATCCATGTATGATAACAAAGTATGGACTTTGGTTGACTTACCTGATAGCCGAAAGGCTGTCGAAAATAAATGGATCTTCAAGAGAAAAACAGATGCTGATGGTAATATTACTGTCTATAAAGCTCGACTTATCGCAAAGGGTTTCCGACAAATTAAAGGAGTTGACTACGATGAGACTTTCTCACCTGTAGCGAAGCTAAAATCCGTGAGGATTTTGTTAGCAATAGCTGCATTTTTCGATTACGAGATTTGGCAGATGGATGTCAAAACGGCGTTCCTTAATGGAGACATTGAGGAAGAGTTGTATATGGTACAACCCAAAGGTTTTGTCGATCCTAAAAATGCTGACAAAGTATGCAAACTTCAGCGTTCAATCTATGGACTGAAGCAAGCATCAAGAAGTTGGAACCGACGCTTTGATAAGGTGATCAAAGACTTTGGGTTTATACAGTGTCATGGAGAGGCCTGTATTTACAAGAAAGTGAGTGGGAGCTCTGTAGCATTCCTGATATTATATGTAGATGACATATTATTGATCGAGAATGATATAGAACTATTAAGCAGTGTAAAAGGTTATTTGAATAATAGTTTTTCAATGAAAGACCTTGGTGAAGCATCGTATATATTAGGCATCAAGATTTATAGAGATAGATCAAGACGCCTAATAGGGCTATCACAGAGTACATATCTGGACAAGATTCTAAAAAAGTTTAGAATGGACGAAAGTAAGAAAGGGTTCTTACCTATGTTACCAGGCAAGGTCTTGAGTAAGACTCAAGGACCGGCTACGGCAGAAGAAAGAGAAAGGATGAGTAATATCCCCTATGCCTCGGTAGTAGGATCTATCATGTATGCCATGCTATGTACTAGACCGGATATAGCACATGCTGTTAGTTTGACTAGCAGATATCAAAGTGATCCAGAAATGGAACACTGGACAGCGGTCAAGAATATCCTGAAGTACTTGAAAAGAACTAAGGATATGTTTCTTTGTTATGGAGGTGACCAAGAGCTCGTTGTAAGCGGTTACACCGATGCAAGTTGGAACACTGATCCTGATGACTCTAAGTCACGATGGGGTACGTGTTTATATTGAATGGTGCTGCGATAAGCTGGGCAAGCTCGAAGCGGTGCACGGTGGCGAAGTCTTCAACGTAATCGAGTACATAGCGGCTTCAGAGGCTTCATCAGAAGCGGTATGGATGAAGAGGTTCATTGTAGAGCTCGGTGTGGTTCCTAGTGCATTGGACCCATTAATCATTTACTGTGATAACATGGGTGCCATCGCCAATGCACAAGAGCCAAGGTCACACAAGAGGCTGAAGCATATCAAGCTGCGTTACCACTCAATTCGCGAGTACATCGAAGATGGAGAAGTAAAGATTTGCAAAGTACACACTGATCTGAATGTAGCAGATCCGTTGACTAAAGCTCTCCCTAGGGAAAAGCATGACCAACACCAGAATGCCATGGGTGTTAGGTATATTACAATGTAATCTAGATTATTGACTCTACTGCAAGTGGGAGACTGAAGGAGATATGCCCTAGAGGCAATAATAAAGTGGTTATTATTTATATCTCTATGTTTATGATAAATGTTTATATGTCATGCTATAATTGTATTAACCGAAACATTAGTACATGTGTGATATGTAGACAAACAAAGAGTCCCTAGTATGCCTCTTAACTAGCTTGTTGATTAATGGATGATTAGTTTCATAATCATGGACATTGGATGTTATTAATAACAAGGTTATATCATTGTATGAATGATATAATGGACACACCCAATTAAGCGTAGCATAAGATCTCGTCATTAAGTTATTTGCTATTAGCTTTCGATACATAGTTACCTAGTCCTTATGACCATGAGATCATGTAAATCACTTATATCGGAAAGGTACTTTGATTACACCAAACGCCACTGCGTAAATGGGTGGTTATAAAGGTGGGATTAAGTATCCGGAAAGTATGAGTTGAGGCATATGGATCAACAGTGGGATTTGTCCATCCCGATGACGGATAGATATACTCTGGGCCCTCTCGGTGGAATGTCGTCTAATGTCTTGCAAGCATATGAATAAGTTCATAAGAGACCACATACCACGGTACGAGTAAAGAGTACTTGTCAGGAGACGAGGTTGAACAAGGTATAGAGTGATACCGAAGATCAAACCTCGGACAAGTAAAATATCGCGTGACAAAGGGAATCGGTATCGTATGTGAATGGTTCATTCGATCACTAAAGTCATCGTTGAATATGTGGGAGCCATTATGGATCTCCAGATCCCGCTATTGGTTATTGGTCGGAGTAAGTACTCAACCATGTCCGCATAGTTCACGAACCGTAGGGTGACACACTTAAAGTTGGATGTTGAAATGGTAGAACTTGAATATGGAATGGAGTTCAAATATTTGTTCGGAGTCCCGGATGAGATCCCGAACATCACGAGGAGTTCCGGAATGGTCCGGAGAATAAGATTCATATATAGGATGTCATTTTATGTGAATTAAAATGATCCGGAAGGTTCTAGAAGGTTCTAGAAAAGTCCGGAAGAAACCACCTTGGAAGGTGGAGTCCCGGAGGGACTCCACCTCCATGGCCAGCCAACCCTAGAGGGGGAGGAGTCCCAAGTGGACTCCCCCTATGGGGGCCGGCCACCCCCCACATGGAAAAGGGGAATCCCACCCCAAGTGGGATTCCCACCTTGGGTAGGTTTCCCTATCACATGGAAGGTTTTGGGTTCGGGTCTTATTCGGAGACTTGTAGTCCAACACTTGGGGCTTCCACCTATATAATGAGGGGCCAAGGGGAGGGGGCCGGCCACCCCAAGACCACAACCTGGCCACCCCCCTTGAGTGGCCGGCCACCCCCTCCCAAACCCTAGCCGCCCCCCTCTCCTCCATAAGCTCCCGCACGCTTAGCGAAGCTCCGCCGGAGTTCTCCACCGCCACCGACACCACGCCGTCGTGTTGTCGGATTCAAGAGGAGCTACTACTTCCGCTGCCCGCTGGAACGGGAGGTGGACGTCGTCTTCATCAACAACCGAACGTGTGACCGAGTACGGAGGTGCTGCCCGTTCGTGGCGCCGGTGATCAAGATCTTCTACGCGCTTTTGCAAGCGGCAAGTGAACGTCTACCGCAGCAACAAGAGCCTCATCTTGTAGGCTTTGGAATCTCTTCAAGGGTGAGACTCGATAATCCCCTCGTTGCTACCGTCTTCTAGATTGCATCTTGGCTTGGATTGTGTAACATCCCAAATTTCAATAAAAAGAAAGTTAGAGAATTCCAGAGAGCAAAATTTCAAACAAACAAAAACTTTTTAAATTGCATATAGTGCCATGCATAGGACTTGTGCATTTGAGTGATATGCCATGATGAGTGTTATTATTTGTTTGTGCTATACTCTAAAACCCTAATGTGATCATATCAAGATCACCAACCAAATAAATCAAAGAGGAAGAAAATCCAATAATTGAAAAACCTTAAAAACCCTAACATATGCTCTATGGCATTTTTATAAATTTTGACCCTAGACCAATTTGGTCTTCACCATTAGTTGAATAATGTTACTAAGCACTTATTACAATGTTTGGAATCAAAGAATCACAATTCAAATAAATTCCAAATGCAAAACTAGCTCACATATGATAATGGTCAAAACTGAAATTTATAGCCTGATCACTACTTTGAGCCATTGCCATTCAATTTTCTCAAACCAAATCTTGCTAACTCTTTGCACCATTTCAAAGTCAACATCAAGGTGAACAACTTTTGTGAAGATCACCATGCCAAAATCATTCTTGATCATTAGCTATGCTCATCCAAAGATTCAACTTTTTAACATATGCAACAATCTCCACTTAGCCAAATTTTGCAAATTCTTGAATTCTACAATTCCACCACCACCTCTAATCATCTCTGGTCAATTACAACTTATCTAAACACACACATTTCAAATTGTTCAACCATTTGAATAAAATCAAATTTGGACAAATTCATCAATTTCCAAATATGGCACTATTTGCCACTATTGCAAATAGTGATCTACTCCACCTAATCTACCTCAAACCTACACCAAATGGTCCCCTGGTCCCCTTAACCCCATTCAAAGCCAAATAGAACCCTAGGGAGAGAGAGGGCAAGGCTAGACATGGCCATGCCGGCCATGTCGCCCAACCCGACGAGCTTCCCCCTCTCCCATTGCTTCCATGCCCTGGCCACCGCGCCACAGCACGCCACCACATCGCCTAGCACCGCCGTTGTCGAGGAGGACGACGACACTGGCCGGACAACGCGCGCCCAGAGCGCGCTCACCATGCCGATGATGTCGCGCCTGCACGTGCATGGACACGCTCTGGCCACCTCTCGCGCCACCACCTCGCACTCGCCCTGGCCCCGCTGACTAGCCGTTGAGCATCACCTCGCCACCTGGACGCCGCCAGACATCCCCTCGACCAGACCCTGAGCCGCCGCCGCCGTGAACGGAGAAGAAGATCCCGCCACTGCCGCGACCTGCCTGGAAGCAACGCGACCCAACCAAGCCTCCCCCGACCAAGCTGTCGCTGCCATTAGACTCGCCTGGACACGTAGAGCACTACCGCCACCTCACCTAGCTCGACCACTCGCCGGAATCGCCGTGCCACGGTCGACCACCACCCTGCCCCGCAGCACCCATGCGCTGCTATAAAAGGAGACCTCCCCTGGATGATCCAAGCACACCACCACACTCCCCACCTCTCACAGCTTCTCAACCACCTCACCACTCACCTGATTCACGCCGGAGCAAGGCCAATCGAGAGCTCGCCGCCGCGGAAGCTCTGCAGCAATCGCCGGCAAACCAGTCCACCTCAGGCGACGCCACCTGTACCTGGAGCTTCGCCGTCGTCCACATCTACCCCGAGCACACTGCCATCCCTCGCTGGAGCTCTGGTTAGCCCTCCGACCCCCTACCGCCGCCGCCAGAGCGTCGGGTTCTCGTCGGAGACAACGATGAACCACGGCCATCGATCTGTGATCTAATCCTACGCCTCTCATTCACCCATACCGTTTCGGGTTTAAACACTCGCTGACGGGTGGCCCCCGCTGTCAGGAAGCCCGCGCGGCACTGGACCATGGCTGGGCTGGCTTGGGCCGTTTAATTTGAATCTGGCCCAGTTAGTTTTTCCCGCCGGCCTTTTAATTCAAACTGGATTTAAACAAATTCAAATAATTCCAATACTGCCTCCACTTTGAAAAACAATAGAATTAAATTGGCTAAACCAAATTTAATGAACTTTATATTGTTGGAAAGCTAGTGAAATTATCTACAACATGCCACTGGTCCTATGACCAGATTCCTTGTAGAATTAATGTGATAAAAATAATAAGGCAGGGACTTTTCCCTATTCAAATAATTATTAAAAATCAACCAAAATAGATATTAAGTTAATTCCAACTCTAATAGCTCACATTTGACTTACACTAATTGTTTATGCAATAAAAGGGTGTGGTCACTTTGCATGATCATGCCCTAGTTAAATTAGTGGATAATATGGCTAGTTTAACTAGTTGATATTGTCCAAAACTATTAAAGTAAATTATGTGGAGTCTTATACTTCATTTAAACTTGTCTCACATGAATTCATGGGATGTTTGGACCCCTGGTCCAAACTCTCTTATATGAATTACTTGAGATTTAAACCATGTGTAGTGTTATTAAATGATATGGGGTGATCTACCTCATTTAAATCATGTTCACAAATGATGATGATGAACATTTGACTTAGGTAAATATGAGTTCATATATGATTGTTTGAGAAATTAAATCTTAAGAAGATTTCAATGAGAGGAAATTATTTCTCAAGAACCCTATGGAAACTATCATTTACATATTAAATACAAAGAAGTGAATTCTATTCAACCAACACAACCCATGCACTCTAAGTAGATTATTTGTGTTCATAGAATAGTTTGTGTGTTTATATGTGATATATGGAATAGCCATTGAATTAGTGAGTAATTATACTCGTATTCAAATTTAGACGCTAGCACCGGAGAGTACACCGAAGAAGAAGGTTGCTACCAAGAGGAGGAGGAGGAATAGTTTGAGAACTACCAAGGCAAGCTAATATTCTTGCAAAGTGCAAAGCCCCTTGGGGCAAGGCACCATAAATCTTATCTTTTCTTACATAAGCCTATCCCAAGTTTTTCTTTACAAGTTTTACTTGTTGTTTTCCAAGAGTTACTTTTATAGTTAACGTTGGTCAAAGTAAAGGATGGTTACTAGAGTAGTGAAGTAGTTTCAATCAAGCAAAACAAGATAGCACCCCTCATGATTTAGAGCTAGTGCTAATGAAATAAAACTTGACTACTCTAGATGGGAACAAATGTGAATTTGAAATGAATTTGAAACCTTGGAATGATGATTCATTCCATTGAATGATTTTTGAAGGTGAATATGACCAAGAGAAGATGGTGATTTTTGATAAACAATGATGTTGGTTTGAATGCGATACCTTTCCAATTATTAAGTACCCCCACAATACCTGATTATGGGTAGGGCTTAACTGGAAGTTTATGCATCTTAGTATGGGTTCCCTCTGAACACACGTCATAGGGGTTATGCTTGAGGCTGCCTCCGTTGTTGAGAAATGATGTGAAATTGAGGTGAATTGTACGGCCAAGCCTTGTGCAGTTCCCAGGTTGACAGTTGGTCTTCACTGGGAGGCCAAGCTCATGGGGAGAGGTGCTCATACTAGGATTTGTAAGTGAAAGGTTATGGTTGATGATCCGCGTACTGTGTTACGATGATTCGGGTAATCCCGACGGATGAAATCAAATGTTGTGGCACAAGTGTGCAACCTCTGCAGAGTGTCAATCTATTCGAATAGCCGCGTCCACGGTTACGGACGGTTGGAAAGGCCATACAGTTTCCGATGTCATATCTTTGAAAAATGATGTTGAAAGATGATGGTGAAATGACTTGTGGTGAATTGAATTGAAATCACCACTTGAATGGTGGGAATGACACTAATGTTCCCACTTGAGTTAGTTAGCACTTGAAATAAAGCTTTTCTCAAATACTTGTGAACTAAAACTAGCTTTATGCAAAGAAACTAGAGCTTAGCAAACCTTACTAGAATGTCTAGCACTTTCAATTAGTATTAGTTTGCGAGTACTTAAAGTACTCACGGCTTTGTCCCTGGCTATTCAAATGGCCAGAGTATGAAGATGAACAAGGAGACGACCAGCAGGACGCCTACGACAACTAGGAGTCTTCCGACGTCAAGCGTTGGCCTATGGACTAGAGAGTCCTTGTATCTTACGCTTTCGCTATGAACTATGAACTTGTGTTTGTTCGTTGATCGATAGATCAACTATTCGTGTAATATGGATCATGTGATTCCAAATTTGTAAGACTTATGGTTTGTAATGAATGATGACTGTGATACTTAACTATTATGCCTCGCAACAACAATATTCCTGGGATTGCGATGTATGACATAATAGGCATCCGGACTTAAAAATCCGGGTGTTGACAAGCTGGTATCAGAGCCATTGTTTGACCTTAGAAGACCTTAGTTAGAATGGGCGTTCTGAAAAACTTAACTTTGAAATCAAATGAAAGAAAGTATTTGTGAAAATTTACTACACTCTTGTCTTTAAGACTTTGCCAAAATTTGATGAACCATGTTCTATCTTATTTGAATCAACTTAAAATTTTGCCACACCTTGCACTCTCTAACTTACTCGTCCAATTCTCTTTCAGATGGAGTCGAATGAACCCATCAACACCAAGTTTTATCAGCTTGGGAACGGAGGGAGCTTGATCTTCGAGCACGACCTCAACGCCGTCTCTGACTTCCTTGGGCGCCCACACCCCGAGTTCCACGGGGTTCAGCTGGACGACACGCCCGGAGGAGAGTTGCAGTGGGTGATCACTGCCGACTTAAGGGGCAAGATGGAGCCTCCCACCTCGGAGAGGATCCTCTTCTCCTTCCGCGAGAGCAACTGGCTCGACGGACTCGCACGTGGCCTTCAGGAGGCACTTGCGCGCCTCTGTGGACAGAATGTGGTGCGCATCCTTGCATCGCGCTACGCACACCTTGTGAGGCGTGATGCTGCGGGAGTGCCTATGGAGCTGCAGCCGCACCCGGAGTTGAGGCACCATGCTGAGCACCTGGACTTCATGCTCTACCAGACTCAGAGGGACCTCGACGCCACTCGCGCTTACGCGAACCAGACCCATGCTCACATCACCGAGCTGGGTGAGGTGATCAAGCTACTTAACAACAACCGCAAGAGCCTTCGCCAGCAGCGTGCCAAGAAGGACGCTATGATTCGTCGCCTTCGCGCCCGGATCGCGTCACTTGAGGCCACTGTCAAGGCCCAGGAGGATCAGATTCGTCAGCTGGAGGATGACGACGGAGGCATCGACATTCAGGGAGGAGACGCCTTCCTGAGCGACGACAACGACTTTGAGGAGGACGAGAACACCGAGGAGGAGGACTACGAGTTCCTGGAGGCAGGACCCGACGACTACGTCCCGATCGATGTCGAGGATGAGGAGTAGTTGCACTAGTCTCACTTATGTAGGTGTGAGTTGTATCCCGTCCCTTGTATCGTAGCATGAGAATGGTTCTTAAAACCATTGGAAGTATGTGTGTGTTAGTTTGTACTATGTGTTGAATGAATGAATGAATGTTATGTTTGTCATGAAAAGATTACAAATTTTCAAATGTTTTTCAAACTTAACCAAAATGAACCATAGAATGTTCCCTCTTATCTCATGATCTTCTATATCTTCAGATGGCCCCTCCAAATCGCACCAACGACGCAATGCTGCAACTGCTGCAAACCATGCTTGCCGACAGGGAAACAGAAAGAGCCGAACGCCAAGCCAACCTCATCGCCTTGCAGAACATTGCCAATCAAGGCCATGGGAATCATGACCACCCTGGATCCAAGCTCAAGAACTTCCAAAACACCAATCCCCCGGTGTTTAGCAAGACCGAGGAACCCCTCGACGCCGACGATTGGCTCCAGACTATGGAGAACAATCTGGAGGTAGCCGGAGTGGAAGCCAACGAGAAAGTCTTGTTTGCCACCCACTATCTCGCTGGACCAGCTCGCGCTTGGTGGACAAGCACCCGTGCCATGAACGGAGGTCAGTTCATGACTTGGGAGGATTTCAAGCTAAAGTTCAGCAAGTACCATGTACCCCCGGGTCTTATCAAAAAGATGAGGGATGAGTTCCGTGAACTGAAACAAGGTCGCATGACGGTGGTTGAATACCGTGACAAGTTTCTTACACTGTCGAGGTATGCCCCTGATGAGACCGACACCGTTGAGAAGAGGAAGGAGAGATTCCTGAACGGACTGCATGATGAGATGCAGACTGTCCTCGTCAACATCCCCTTCGCCGACCTTGAAGCCCTTGTCGACTCCGCCATCCAGATGGAGGGCAAGTTAAACCAAGCCAATGAGAACCGCAAGCGCTGCCTGGCGAATCAAAGTGGATCAAGCCACCCCCAAAAGTATCGCCCTAGCTCAAGCGGAGGTTTCACTCCGAGAAACAATAAGCCACCAATGCAGAACTCGCGCCCCGGTTATCAGAACCGGAGTGGAGGAAACTCCAAGCCAGGAGGCTACAACAACAACAACTACAACAACTACAACAACTACAACCGCGCTCCGCCCCGAGCCCCCAACAACAACAACAACAACAACACCAACACCGCTCCCAGAACCGGAAGCAACACCGTTCCCGTTGCGAACAAGCAAGACAAGACCACCATCACTTGCTATGAGTGTGGTGTAGTGGGGCACTACTCCAACGAGTGTCCCAAGCGTCTTGCCAAGCTCGCCGGCAACACCGCTGCACCTGCTCAGCAGCAACGCCGTGTCTCCACCGGCAAGAAGTTCACCCCCAACAACCCCAATAACCGCAACGGCCGCCTCTACCACATGAACGCCGAAGAAGCCTAGGAAGCACCAGATGTTGTACTGGGTATGTTTTCTGTCAACCACATCCCTGCCAGAGTGTTGTTTGATTCCGGAGCATCTCATTCTTTTGTCACCGAAGACTTTGCATCAACAAGTAAAATTCAACCCCTCAGTTTGAAGCATGTTATGATAGTTCAAATTCCCGGATCAACCACCAAAGCCAGAAAATTTTGCAAAAATGTACCTATCAAAATCCATGATGTAGATTTCTATGCCAATCTAATCATACTTGGAACCAAAGGTTTGGAAGTTGTCCTAGGAATGGACTGGATGTCAAAACACAATGGATTAATAGACTGTGCCAGGAAAGCCATAACCATGACTAGCAGCACCGGTATCGTAGTAGAGCACGTCTCTGAAAAACTACCCAGAAAATTCACCTGCAACCAAAGTGTATCCAAGCCAACTCTGGATCAAATCAGGGTCGTTTGTCGCTACCCTGATGTGTTTCCGGATGATCTACCCGGTATGCCCCCGGATAGGGATATCGAGTTTATCATCGAGTTAATCCCCGGAACCGGACCCATAGCCCAGAGAGCTTACAGCATGAACGCAATCGAGCTTGTGGAGCTGAAGAAACAGATAGATGATATGTTGGCCAAAGGTCTGATTAGACCGAGTGCATCCCCCTGGAGATCCCCCGTCTTGTTTGTGGACAAGAAGGATGGTGCAAATCGATTATGTACGGATTATCGTAAGCTTAACGATGTCACCATCAAAAACAAATACCCCTTACCCAAGATAGAAGACCTGTTTGATTAACTCACCGGATCCAAAGTTTTCTCCAAGATCGACCTTAGAACTGGATACCATCAACTAAAGATCCGAGCCACCGACATTCCAAAAACTGCCTTTACCACCAGATATGGGTTGTACGAGTACAACGTCATGTCATTTGGACTGACCAATGCCCCCGCTTATTTCATGAATCTCATGAATAAGATCTTCATGAACTTTTTGGATAAGTTTGTCGTTGTCTTCATCGACGACATTCTCGTCTACTCCAAGTCCGAAGAGGAACATGAACAGCATTTGGAGATTGTCCTAGAAACCCTTAGACAGCACAAGTTATATGCCAAGTTCAGCAAGTGTGAGTTTTGGTTGGAAGAAGTTGGATTCCCGGGACACATCTTGTCTGCAGGAGGAATTGCCGTAGATCCCGCCAAAATCAAAACTGTTATGGAATGGCAAGCCCCAACCACACAAACCGAGGTCCGCGCTTTTCTTGGATTAGCCGGATATTACCGCAGATTTGTAGAAGGTTTTTTGAGCATAGCTCGACCAATGACCCAACTGCTGAAGAAGGACAGGAAGTTTGAGTGGACCGACAAATGCGAAGAGAGCTTTCAACAGCTCAAGAGTAGACTGACAACAGCCCCAATCCTGATCATGCCAGATATCGCAAAGCCCTTTGACGTATATTGTGACGCCTCCAAGACTGGACTTGGATGCGTGCTTATGCAAGAAGGCAAGGTTGTATCCTACCTTTCAAGACAGCTAAAGCAACATGAACAGAACTACCCAACCCATGACCTCGAGCTTGCAGCCGTGGTCTTAGCCTTAAAAGTTTGGCGTCATTACCTCATGGGTAATCGATGCGAGATCTACTCCGACCACAAAAGCCTCAAATATATATTCACCCAGAAGGAGCTGAACATGAGACAACGCCGATGGATCGAATTGATCAAGGATTACGACATGGAGATTCACTACCACCCCGGCAAGGCCAATGTGGTAGCGGATGCTTTGAGTCAACTGCCGTGTCAGTTGAACTCCATGCTCACAACTGAACAACCCAGCTTGCATCAAGAGTTTGAACAGTTCAGACTTGAACTTGTTAGTGAAGGATTCCTAGCCAGCATAGAACTGCAACCCACCTTGGTTAGTCAGATCAAGGAAGCCCAGAAGGACAACGCTAGCATCGACGGAATCAAGAAACAGATAGCCGCAGGAAAAGCCCCTGGATTCACCGTAGACGAAGCCGGAGTTCTTTGGTACAAAGAACGTCTCTGCGTACCATCGGACTCTGACTTGAAACAAGTCATCCTGCAAGAAGCCCATGACACCCTTTATTCAATCCACCCCGGAGGTACCAAGATGTACCAAGACCTGAAGGAACAATTCTGGTGGCACGGAATGAAGAGAGAAATCGGCAGCTATATCGCCAAGTGTGACATCTGTCAGAGAGTTAAGGCGGAACATCAACGACCCGCTGGACTGTTACAACCCCTCCAGATTCCAGAATGGAAATGGGACTCCGTAGGAATGGACTTTATCACCGGACTGCCCAAATCCCGCAATGACTCCATATGGGTAGTGGTCGATAGATTGACCAAAGTCGCCCATTTCAACGCCGTCAAAACCACTTATCAAGGCCCAAAGTTAGCTGAACTATACATCTCCAGAATAGTCGCCCTGCACGGAACCCCCAAATCGATAGTGTCAGATAGAGGATCACAGTTCACCTCAAGATTCTGGCAGAAAGTGCACGAAGGACTAGGAACCCGTCTGAATTTCAGCACCGCCTATCACCCTCAGACCGACGGACAGACTGAGAGAGTCAACCAGATACTGGAGGACATACTGAGAGCATGCGTACTGGAATACGGATCCAAGTGGGAAGACTGCTTACCTTACGCAGAATTCTCTTACAACAATAGCTACCAAGCCAGCCTACAGATGGCCCCCTTTGAATCCTTGTACGGAAGGAAATGCCGTACCCCCCTGAACTGGTCGGAAGTCGGAGAGAGCCAAGTTTTTGGCCTAGATGTCCTTCGTGAAGCCGAGGAGAAAGTACACAAGATCCGAGAGTACCTCAAGACAGCGCAATCTAGACAGAAGAGCTACGCCGACAAGCGACGTCGGGAGATGACCTTCGAGATCGGAGACTTTGTCTATCTCAAGGTATCCCCCTTGAAAGGAATGCAGAGATTCCAACTGAAAGGAAAGCTAGCACCCCGATACGTCGGACCTTTCAAAGTCCTCAGCCGCCGAGGTGAAGTATCTTATCAATTGGAGTTGCCTGAAGAGATGTCGGCTGTACACGACGTGTTTCACATCTCACTCCTCCGGAAGTGCCTTGAAGTCCCGGAGAAGACCGAAGTGTTCAAGAACACCGATCACCGATCGGTGGATATCAACAAGGACCTGACTTACCGCGAAGTGCCGATTCGCATCCTGGAGGAAGCTTACCGAACCACCCGCACTCGAAGCATCAAGTTTCTGAAGATACAGTGGAGCAATCATACCGAGGATGAAGCCACATGGGAACGCGAAGACTTCATGAAGAAGGAGTACCTAGATCTCTTTAGTACCTAACTTTCTTTTCGATCTCGGGACGAGATCTTTTGTAAGGGGGAAGGGTTTGTAACATCCCAAATTTCAATAAAAAGAAAGTTAGAGAATTCCAGAGAGCAAAATTTCAAACAAACAAAAACTTTTTAAATTGCATATAGTGCCATGCATAGGACTTGTGCATTTGAGTGATATGCCATGATGAGTGTTATTATTTGTTTGTGCTATACTCTAAAACCCTAATGTGATCATATCAAGATCACCAACCAAATAAATCAAAGAGGAAGAAAATCCAATAATTGAAAAAACCTTAAAAACCCTAACATATGCTCTATGGCATTTTTATAAATTTTGACCCTAGATCAATTTGGTCTTCACCATTAGTTGAATAATGTTACTAAGCACTTATTACAATGTTTGGAATCAAAGAATCACAATTCAAATAAATTCCAAATGCAAAACTAGCTCACATATGATAATGGTCAAAACTGAAATTTATAGCCTGATCACTACTTTGAGCCATTGCCATTCAATTTTCTCAAACCAAATCTTGCTAACTCTTTGCACCATTTCAAAGTCAACATCAAGGTGAACAACTTTTGTGAAGATCACCATGCCAAAATCATTCTTGATCATTAGCTATGCTCATCCAAAGATTCAACTTTTTAACATATGCAACAATCTCCACTTAGCCAAATTTTGCAAATTCTTGAATTCTACAATCCCACCACCACCTCTAATCATCTCTGGTCAATTACAACTTATCTAAACACACACATTTCAAATTGTTCAACCATTTGAATAAAATCAAATTTGAACAAATTCATCAATTTCCAAATATGGCACTATTTGCCACTATTGCAAATCTTCTAAGAGCTCTAAGCTCCCAGGGTTGTGAGCCTTTCTGGTTGATTTGGCTGTCGCTATCGTTGGGTCCACCTGATGGTTGACCACACGGTCCGCACTGCTGCCGGTGGATTTGGGAGTCGGTTGCTTCCCTGCTGGTTGATCTGAAGGCGGTCACCACGCGTGAGCCCCCAGGACCCAGGCAGATAGTTTCCTCTCCTGACTTCTCTTTCGTGCTCCCGGCCCCTGTTCGGCTCCCCCGAAATCCCCCTCCGCCGCAGCCTCCACCTCTAATCGGCGCCACCGATCACTGGCCAGACCGCACCTCCTCTCCTATGCCCATTCTCCACCGTTGGCTCGACCTTCTGCCCCCATCGTCAACCCTAGCCGGGACCCGGATCCCCAGCGGTCATCGACGGTGTATATTTACGGCGATCGGCCGTTGACGTCAGACAGCGCTGTGGCGGCAAAGGCACTGGCGAGGCTCCGCTCTGTTCCTGGTGAGTGCGGATCCACGATGGAAACAATGCAACACTGAAGCAGGCAACACCGACAGTAGCAACAACAATAATTATGTAGTAGGTAGGCTATTCCCCAGTTCAGATACTTCAAGTATATTTTGCTTCCCTGTATGAACGATTTCAGGCACAAATTGAGCGGTTTTTCTTCATGGCGCATTGACGTTTTAATTGGTATAATCTACTGCTGTTAGGCTGCGCGCTTGCTCCGAGTTAGTGGAGGCCTTGCCGGTTGAAGCCTGTCCAACGCTAGCCGTGGTGCTCCCTCTTTCCTTGTGAGATCCACCTCGGCCACAACCACAATGATTGTGGCTCCTTCACATCGCTGAAGGTCACCACCTGCTCCACTTTCCTCTCCTTTACTCTCATTAAAGCTTTCATGTACATTCTGATGCCTGGTTTGTGGGCACACACAGGTCAAATAAATATATTGTGCTCTTTTTCCTATTCATATTCAGTCAAGTATTTTGCAGCAATGTCGTTGTCTGATTTGAATGGTGGGCAAGTGCAAAGTTGATGCATCAACTGTTAAACCTCTGTGGAAAAAAGAATGCTACACACGATCTCAATGATGTTATAACCATTTCTTCTTTTCACAGAGCCTCTTGGTGCAGTGATTTTCCACTTCAGACTATGTGACCTGATATATATTTATTCCTTTCCTTCGCATAGACATTTATTTGCTTGAGCTGCAGTTTAGATGGCCAGTGCTTAGTCCATGCTGAGCTAAGAAATTTGTTTCCTGCGGTACTGCTTCTTCCTTTTTGAAGCAAGCAAATTTCATGATTATTTGCAACTATATGTAATCTCATGGTTTCTGTTTCTCATGTTAGTGTAGTTTGCCCCGGTAAAACTTGCAGTCTGTATTGTTCATTAATTTATAATATTGCAGATTAATTCAAGCCATCTGATGGTTACACTTTCTCAATCTCTTTCTCTCTCTCTCTCTCTCTCTCTCTCTCTCTCTCTCTCTCTCTCTCTCTCTTGTACAGCTGAACGAACAATACTGAACCAGTTCATGGACAAACAGAAACTATATAAATAGTTAATGACTATAACATATGGCGACATGGGAACTACGATGTAAGAGTATTTCTTCTAACTTGTTTACTGACCTCGGATCTAACATGCTTAGCATTGAGGCAAGGAAGTTCGGGATAGGGAATCCATCTACTAAGATCCAGTTCATATAGGATGTTAATAGTCTAGAAATATCGAAAATTCTCGCTTTTTTAGTTTGTAAAAAAAAATCCAAGTTCTGGTGTATATTTTTCTCTCACAATTTTCCTGCCTCTCAACGGTCTAATTGTATGGCAATTTTAGTGTTTTATATATACATGTCAGATCGAATCCTCATTTTTCAAAGTCATGATATCATTTATATTTATATAGCTCATCCTAAATATGTACAATTTGGCTTCGAAACTCATTCTCGCGTATCAATATGTTATTCTTCTTTTAGTGCCATGTTTATCTCTCAGTTAAGACCCCTTAGTCCCATTACTATTATATTAGATTATAAGGAGAGCATGTTTTATTAGATTTTAAGGAGAGTAGAATCACCCATTTCTGGATGAGTTATTTTTTCCAATACAACATCTCATGTTCTCCTTGCGCTAAGAATTGTTGAATTATAATATAAGTACAATGGTTTCACGAGTTTGTATGACGCAGACACTTTCGATTGAGTCAGTATACTTACAATCAATCTGTCATGATGTTCTTAACCCTCTTGTTTTCCCTATGTCTTAAGATATCATTGTTTCTGCGTGAGATCATGGATAATGAATTAGGGGAACTTGCCACTGTCGTCTTCACAACATGGGTTTCCTTAACCGTTTAATTGTTCTTTCCTAAATTACTGTTAGTGATGGCAGGCAGTGGCACATTGTGTTGGCATACAAAGGATAGTGGTTGGCAAAGTTTGGGTGCTTAGTTTTGTCATTAAATAAAGCTCAATATTTTCATCTTTGTGATCTTGAATTATCAAATATAGTACAAGAAAGTTGTGATTAGTCAGTTGTTTGATAATTTTTTAGAGCGCCATTCATTCTCTTATCCAAATAGTTCATGTTCTACATATTAGTTGTCTGACCGTCTTGGACAAACTTCTTAAAATTTGCATGGTACTAGCGGACGGATAAAGCGTGATGAGAATGTTAAGAGGGGTCGTGGTAGACCAAACTTGACATGGGAGGAGTCCGTTAAGAGAGACCTGAAGGTTTGGAATATCGACAAAGATTTAGCCATGGATAGGGGTGCATGGAAGTTAGCTATCCACGTTCCGGAACCATGACTTAGCTTCGAGATCTTATGGGTTTCAACTCTAGCCTATCCCAACTTGTTTGGGACTGAAAGGCTTGGTTGTTGTTGTTGTTGTATATATTCAGCTAGGGGTTATCGAGTAAACTGATTTGTAATCTGTTTTGTTGGATTTTGTATTCAGATGTTTGAGTTCAGGTGTACTCAAACAGGCGTCCGAGGCTAGAGAAGGTCCCTTTAGGGACAGTGCGGTTAAGTATTATTTTAAGACCGATCTAAAAAAGCACTATCTTATTTTCATCATTTGATATTTTTAGGACTTCAGGTTTTTTAACATTCGTGGTGCTGACTCCTATAATTTTGTTTTATAACATGCTCTGTATGTATCTTTTGCCATGTGTTTTACTTTTATAGGATTTCTATGTTGTTCAATATTCGAGAAACAATAGTTCTTTAAGTTACATGCATGATCGTTTTCTCCATCTTACCCGTTCTTCCACGTTTTTGAACATATACCGCATCCCTGTTATTCATATATTTCTCATATTCAATATTTGATCATCCATTTGTACTGGGCTCCAAAAAATATATGCAAAAGTTTTTGGTACCACACTATTTGTGAGACAATGTCTCTTAAATAAGAGAACTTCTCAATGTTTTGAAGGTTTGTTCAACCTACTTATCAATAATTTGTCCTCTTTTACCACACACTTATTAACAACGATCAATGTGCAAAATGGTATGTGTCCTTGTTCCTTTCGGTGGCCATTTAGATTTCGGCACAGAATACAATCATATTTTACATATTAGTGACCATGGAGTGGTTGTTTGCTATTTAATCTTTACATTGTAGGTTCACTTTTCACCTATCCTTGTCTAGACATTTTCTTCTGAACGTCTACCTCTTTGCTGCACAACTATGGATCATGTACCTTATTTTGATTCCCCCATGCTGATTTGGATATTAGCTTTGTTACATTATTTTTAGGTTATGTTTCCTTTCCTCTCCAAGCACTCGAGGACACATTCTCTTTGCCGACAATAACAGCTGATGGGGCCCTTCCTATTTAAGCCAATGACTTAATTTTGCAGCATCAACAACTGGGTGGAGTTCATGTCGATATGGTTCAGTTACGGATTGTAGTTTCGCCAGCGGCAAGGCTAACTCTTGCTATGGCTGTGATTAAAAGCTCAGCCTGGCCATTTGTGCTTAATGTATGTTTGCTTCTCTCCTCATGTAGCATAGAAATTTACCTGTCTCTTAATCTAAATACATGTAACAGAGATGGAGAAGGTGTGATTCTAGACAAGCTCTTTAAACTTTGCACATATACTTCCTGGAATTCAGTTATATCGGCTCAATATTGCAGTACATCGTTGATACATATATGATATCCTCCTCTATACAACATGTCTCTTGAAGGGCTCGGGTCTTGATGTTGTGCTTAGTCACACTGTTATTCAGCTTGAGAACAAGATATACATTTTGTTGGTGCTTAGCTTATTATTTTCTGAAGAACTTTATATATATACATGTTTCTACGAGATGGTCCATTGTTAGTTTTTGTCTGTTAGTGTTTCTTACACAAATTTTTTGTTCTTTAAGTACATTTTTATCAGTTCACTAATGTATATACATTCACAATTTAGTTTGCTCTATATTCTTCTGGCAGGTTCAATACTTTGCCTATAGGAGTGGTATTATTTGCATGTTTATAGACCGGTTAGTGAGGATGTGCGGACAAATTGTAAAATTAAATGATAATAGCAAAGATCGGCGCGGCAAGACGCGCGAGGTCCTTCTAGTAGTGATCTACTCCACCTAATCTACCTCAAACCTACACCAAATGGTCCCCTGGTCCCCTTAACCCCATTCAAAGCCAAATAGAACCCTAGGGAGAGAGAGGGCAAGGCTAGACATGGCCATGCCGGCCATGTCGCCCAACCCGACGAGCTCCCCCCTCTCCCATTGCTTCCCTGCCCTGGCCACCGCGCCACAGCACGCCACCACATCGCCTAGCACCGCCTAGCACCGCCGTTGTCGAGGAGGACGACGACACTGGCCGGACAACGCGCGCCCAGAGCGCGCTCACCATGCCGATGACGCCGCGCCTGCACGTGCATGGACACGCTCTGGCCACCTCTCGCGCCACCACCTCGCACTCGCCCTAGCCCCGCTGACTAGCCGTTGAGCATCACCTCGCCACCTGGACGCCGCCAGACATCCCCTCGACCAGACCCTGAGCCGCCGCCGCCGTGAACGGAGAAGAAGATCCCGCCACTGCCGCGACCTGCCTGGAAGCAACGCGACCCAACCAAGCCTCCCCCGACCAAGCTGTCGCTGCCATTAGACTCGCCTGGACACGTAGAGCACTGCCGCCACCTCGCCTAGCTCGACCACTCGCCGGAATCGCCGTGCCACGGTCGACCACCACCCTGCCCCGCAGCACCCATGCGCTGCTATAAAAGGAGACCTCCCCTGGATGATCCAAGCACACCACCACACTCCCCACCTCTCACAGCTTCTCAACCACCTCACCACTCACCTGATTCACGCCGGAGCAAGGCCAATCGAGAGCTCGCCGCCGCGGAAGCTCTGCAGCAATTGCCGGCGAACCAGTCCACCTCAGGCGACGCCACCTGTACCTGGAGCTTCGCCGTCGTCCACATCTACCCCGAGCACACTGCCATCCCTCGCTGGAGCTCTGGTTAGCCCTCCGACCCCCTACCGCCGCCGCCAGAGCGTCGGGTTCTCGTCGGAGACGACGATGAACCACGGCCGTCGATCTGTGATCTAATCCTACGCCTCTCATTCACCCATACCGTTTCGGGTTTAAACACTCGCTGACGGGTGGCCCCCGCTGTCAGGCAGCCCGCGCGGCACTGGACCGTGGCTGGGCTGGCTTGGGCCATTTAATTTGAATCTGGCCCAGTTAGTTTTTCCCGCCGGCCTTTTAATTCAAACTGGATTTAAACAAATTCAAATAATTCCAATACTGCCTCCACTTTGAAAATCAATAGAATTAAATTGGCTAAACCAAATTTAATGAACTTTATATTGTTCGAAAGCTAGTGAAATTATCTACAACATGCCACTGGTCCTATGACCAGATTCCTTGTAGAATTAATGTGATAAAAAGAATAAGGCAGGGACTTTTCCCTATTCAAATAATTATTAAAAATCAACCAAAATAGATATTAAGTTAATTCCAACTCTAATAGCTCACATTTGACTTACACTAATTGTTTATGCAATAAAAGGGTGTGGTCACTTTGCATGATCATGCCCTAGTTAAATTAGTGGATAATATGGCTAGTTTAACTAGTTGATATTGTCCAAAACTATTAAAGTAAATTATGTGGAGTCTTATACTTCATTTAAACTTGTCTCACATGAATTCATGGGATGTTTGGACCCCTGGTCCAAACTCTCTTATATGAATTACTTGAGATTTAAACCATGTGTAGTGTTATTAAATGATATGGGGTGATCTACCTCATTTAAATCATGTTCACAAATGATGATGATGAACATTTGACTTAGGTCAATATGAGTTCATATATGATTGTTTGAGAAATTAAATCTTAAGAAGATTTCAATGAGAGGAAATTATTTCTCAAGAACCCTATGGAAACTATCATTTACATATTAAATACAAAGAAGTGAATTCTATTCAACCAACACAACCCATGCACTCTAAGTAGATTATTTATGTGCATAGAATAGTTTGTGTGTTTATATGTGATATATGGAATAGCCATTGAATTAGTGAGTAATTATACTCGTATTCAAATTTAGACGCTAGCACCGGAGAGTACACCGAAGAAGAAGGTTGCTACCAAGAGGAGGAGGAGGAACAGTTTGAGAACTACCAAGGCAAGCTAATATTCTTGCAAAGTGCAAAGCCCCTTGGGGAAAGGCACCATAAATCTTATCTTTTCTTACATAAGCCTATCCCAAGTTTTTCTTTACAAGTTTTACTTGTTGTTTTCCAAGAGTTACTTTTATAGTTAACGTTGGTCAAAGTAAAGGATGGTTACTAGAGTAGTGAAGTAGTTTCAATCAAGCAAAGCAAGATAGCACCCCTCATGATTTAGAGCTAGTGCTAATTAAATAAAACTTGACTACTCTAGATGGGAACAAATGTGAATTTGAAATGAATTTGAAACCTTGGAATGATGATGCATTCCATTGAATGATTTTTGAAGGTGAATATGACCAAGAGAAGATGGTGATTTTTGATAAACAATGATGTTGGTTTGAATGCGATACCTTTCCAATTATTAAGTACCCCCACAATACCTGATTATGGGTAGGGCTTAATTGGAAGTTTATGCATCTTAGTATGGGTTCCCTCTGAACACACGTCATAGGGGTTACGCTTGAGGCTGCCTCCGTTGTTGAGAAATGATGTGAAATTGAGGTGAATTGTACGGCCAAGCCCTGTGCAGTTCCCAGGTGCTGATTGGTCTTCACTGGGAGGCCAAGCTCATGGGGAGAGGTGCTCATACTAGGATTTGTAAGTGAAAGGTTATGGTTGATGATCCGCGTACTGTGTTACGATGATTCGGGTAATCCCGACGGATGAAATCAAATGTTGTGGCACAAGTATGCAACCTCTGCAGAGTGTCAATCTGTTCGAATAGCCGCGTCCACGGTCACGGACGGTTGGAAAGGCCATACAGTTTCCGATGTCACATCTTTGAAAAATGATGTTGAAAGATGATGGTGAAATGACTTGTGGTGAATTGAATTGAAATCACCACTTGAATGGTGGGAATGACACTAATGTTCCCACTTGAGTTAGTTAGCACTTGTAATAAAGCTTTTCTCAAATACTTGTGAACTAAAACTAGCTTTATGCAAAGAAACTAGAGCTTAGCAAACCTTACTAGAATGTCTAGCACTTTCAATTAGTATTAGTTTGCGAGTACTTAAAGTACTCACGGCTTTGTCCCTGGCTATTCAAATGGCCAGAGTATGAAGATGAACAAGGAGACGACCAGCAGGACGCCTACGACAACTAGGAGTCTTCCGACGTCAAGCGTTGGCCTGTGGACTAGAGAGTCCTTGTATCTTACGCTTCCGCTATGAACTATGAACTTGTGTTTGTTCGTTGATCGATAGATCAACTATTCGTGTAATATGGATCATGTGATTCCAAATTTGTAAGACTTATGGTTTGTAATGAATGATGACTGTGATACTTAACTATTATGCCTCGCAACAACAATATTCCTGAGATTGCGACGTATGACATAATAGGCATCCGGACTTAAAAATCCGGGTGTTGACAGATTGCGTGTTCGCGGTAGGAAATTTTTTGTTTTCTATGCAACGTTATCCTACACAATCTCCATATTAAAAACACAAAAAAATTAGTTACTTGCATTTACCTTATTTTTGTTACTATGGCTAGTCCTGTAGTTGTTACTCTATCACCCGAGGAATCGATCTTCACTTTTAAACAATGGGGTGAAGAGGGTTTTAAAGAAGCTTGGTCTAGAATTTTTGATTCTTATAATAAAACTGAACCTAAAATGACACTAAGTTTGCTTCTTAGTAATTTTTATTTTGGGCTTATTCTTCGCTATAGATATGCCTTAGATGCTGTAGTGGGAGGAGATTTCCTTCACTGTGATGGGGATCAAGCTTTTAATGCCATAAAAAAATTGGTTGCATCATCTAGTTTCACTAATAATTATGATCCATCCCTTGTTAGTGTCTATAATAGATTGAATACTCTTGAGACACATGTATCTTGCTTGAAAGAGGGGTATGGTCGGATTCGTGAGCATTTTGATTATGTTCCTATAAACTCTGAACCATCAATGTGGGACCCCACTATTAAAGTTACTATTGATGGTAAAAATGTTGATGCTCGTTGTGATATTATGACTGAATTTTTCCTTATGCCTGAAAGTATTTATAAATCTTTGACACTCTGGGGACTTACTGAAGGAGGAGAAGGAATAACTCTCACTGATAACTCTGTTATAATTCCCAAGGGAATATCTGAAGGAGTATTCACAAACCTTCTTGGAAAAACGGTATCCACTGATTATCTCGTCATTGAATGTGTAGGTACAGAACAAATCACACTTGGAAGATCCCTGCTAAAGCTCTTCGGAGTAACAATAGATGTGGAAAAAGGCACTCTAAGTTCCTCCATACCTGGATGCCATCATATATTCCCTAAACCAAAGAGTAAGAAGGGTAAGCGTAGAGCCTCTAGTAAGAATGCCAATGCTTCATCTCTTGATAATACTTGATACACACTTTCTGCGCCTAGCTGAAAGGCGTTTAAAAAAAGCGCTTATGGGAGACAACCCATGATTTTACTACAGCACTTTTGTTTTATATTTGAGTCTTGGAAGTTGTTACTACTGTAGCAACCTCTCCTTATCTTAATTTTGTTGCATTGTTGTGCCAAGTAAAGTCTTTGATAGTAAGGTTCATACCAGCTTTGGATTGCTGCGCAGAAACAGATTTCTTGCTGTCATGAATCTGGGTTGAATTCTCTGTAGGTAACTCAGAAAATTCTGCCAATTCACGTGAGTGATCCTCAGATATGTACGCAGCTTTCATTCAATTTGAGCATTTTCATTTGAGCAAGTCTGGTGCCTCTTAGATATTCATCTTTACGGACTGTTCTGTTTTGACAGATTCTGCCTTTTATTTCGCATTGCCTGTTTTGCTATGTTTGATGGATTTCTTTATTCCATTAACTTTCAGTAGCTTTGTGCAATGTCCAGAAGTGTTAAGAATGATTATGTCACCTCTGAACATGTGAATTTTGATTATGCACTAACCCTCTAATGAGTTGTTTTGAGTTTGGTGTGGAGGAAGTTTTCAAGGATCAAGAGAGGAGGATGATACAATATGATCAAGGAGAGTGAGGAAAGCTCTAAGCTTGGGGATGCCCCGGTGGTTCATCCCTGCATATTTCAAGAAGACTCAAGCATCTAAGCTTGGCATCCCCTTCTTCATCGACAACATTATCAGGTTCCTCTAGTGAAACTATATTTTTATTCCGTCACATCTTATGTACTTTGCTTGGAGCGTCTGTTTGTTTTTATTTTTGTTTTGTTTGAATAAAGTTGGATCCTAGCATTCATTGTGTGGGAGAGAGACACGCTCCGCTGTTGCATATGGACTAATATGTCCTTAGGCTTTACTCATAATGTTCATGGCGAAGGTTAAACTGCTTCGTTAATTGTTATATGGTTGGAAACGGGAAATGCTACATGTGGTAATTGGTAAAATGTCTTGAATAATTTGATACTTGGCAATTGTTATGCTCATAAGGATCATGTTTAAGCTCTTGCATCATATACTTTGCACCTATTAGTGAAGAAATACATAGAGCTTGTTGAAATTTGGTTTGCATGATTGGTCTCTCTAGAGTCTAGATATTTTCTAGTAAGGGTTTGAGCAACAAGGATGACAGTGTAGAGTCTTATAATGCTTGCAATATGTTTTTATGTGAGTTTTGCTGTACCGGTTCATACTTGTGTTTGCTTCAAATAACCTTGCTAGCCTAAGCCTTGTATTGAGAGGGATTACTTCTCATACATCCAAATCCTTGAGCCAATAACTATGCCATTTGTGTCCACCATACCTACCTACTACATGGTATTTCTCCGCCATTCCAAAGTAAATTACTTGAGTGCTACCTTTAAATTTCTATCCTTTATCTTTGCAATATATAGCTCATGGGACAAATAGCCTAAAAACTATTGTGGTATTGAATATGTACTTATGCATCTTATCTCTTATAAGTTGCTTGTTGAGCGATAACCATGTTCCTGGGGACGCCATCAACTACCTGATACGCGTACAGCACGCGTCCGTTGGGAACCCCAAGAGGAAGGTATGATGCGTACAGCGGCAAGTTTTCCCTCAGTATGAAACCAAGGTTTATCGAACCAGTAGGAGCCAAGAAGCACGTTGAAGGTTGATGGCGGCGAGATGTAGTGCGGCGCAACACCAGGGATTCCGGCGCCAACGTGGAACCTGCACAACACAACCAAAGTACTTTGCCCCAACGAAACAGTGAGGTTGTCAATCTCACCGGCTTGCTGTAACAAAGGATTAGATGTATAGTGTGGATGATGATTGTTTGCAGAGAATAGTAGAATAATTGCAGTAGATTGTATTTCAGATGTAAAGAATGGACCGGGGTCCACAGTTCACTAGTGGTGTCTCTCCCATAAGATAAATAGCATGTTGGGTGAACAAATTACAGTTGGGCAATTGACAAATAGAGAGGGCATGACCATGCACATACATGATATGATGAGTATTGTGAGATTTAATTGGGCATTACGACAAAGTACATAGACCGCTATCCAGCATGCATCTATGCCTAAAAAGTCCACCTTCAGGTTATCATCCGAACCCCTTCCAGTATTAAGTTGAAAACAACAGACAATTGTATTAAGTATGGTGCGTAATGTAATCAATAACTACATCCTCGGACATAGCATCAATGTTTTATCCCTAGTGGCAATAGCACATCCATAACCTTAGAGGTTTCTGTCACTCCCCCAGATTCACGGAGACATGAACCCACTATCGAGCATAAATACTCCCTCTTGGAGTTACTAGCAAAAACTTGGCCAGAGCCTCTACTAATAACGGAGAGCATGCAAGATCATAAACAACACATAGATATAAATTGATAATCAACATAACATAGTATTCTCTATTCATCGGATCCCAACAAACACAACATATAGCATTACAGATAGATGATCTTGATCATGTTCGGCAGCTCACAAGATCCGACAATGAAGCACATAAGGAGAAGACAACCATCTACTAATAACGGAGAGCATGCAAGATCATAAACAACACATAGATATAAATTGATAATCAACATAACATAGTATTCTCTATTCATCGGATCCCAACAAACACAACATATAGCATTACAGATAGATGATCTTGATCATGTTCGGCAGCTCACAAGATCCGACAATGAAGCACATAAGGAGAAGACAACCATCTAGCTACTGCTATGGACCCATAGTCTAGGGGTAGACTACTCACTCATCACTCCGGAGGCGACCATGGCGGTGTAGAGTCCTCCGGGAGATGAATCCCCTCTCCGGCAGGGTGCCGGAGGCGATCTCCTGAATCCCAGAGATGGGATTGGCGGCGGCGTCTCTGGAAGGTTTTCCGTATCGTGGCTCTCAGACCGGGGTTTCGCGATGAAGGCTATTTGTAGGCGGAAGGGCAGGTCAAGGGGCGTCACGAGGGGCCCAGACGCCAGGGCCGCGCGGCCAGCTCCTGGGCCGCGCCGCCCTATTGTCTGGCCACCTCGTGGCCCCACTTCGTTAGCTCTCCGGTCTTCTGGAAGCTTCGTGTGAAAATAGGCCCCTGGGCGTTGATTTCGTCCAATTCCGAGAATATTTCCTTACTAGGATTTCTGAAACCAAAAACAGCAGAAAACAAAGAATCGGCTCTTCGGCATCTTGTTAATAGGTTAGTTCCAGAAAATGCATAAATATGACATAAAGTATGCATAAAACATGTAGATATCATCAATAATGTGGCATGGAACATAAGAAATTATCGATACGTCGGAGACGTATCAGCATCCCCAAGCTTAGTTTCTGCTCGTCCCGAGCAGGTAAATGATAACAAAGATAATTTCTGGAGTGACATGCCATCTTAACCTTGATCATACTATTGTAAGCATATGTAATGAATGCAGCGATCAAAACAATGTAAATGACATGAGTAAACAAATGAATCATATAGCAAAGACTTTTCATGAATAGTACTTCAAGACAAGCATCAATAAGTCTTGCATAAGAGTTAACTCATAAAGCAATAATTCAAAGTAGAGGCATTGAAGCAACACAAAGGAAGATTAAGTTTCAGCGGTTGCTTTCAACTTGTAACATGTATATCTCATGGATATTGTCAATGTAAAGTAATATAACAAGTGCAATATGCAAGTATGTAGGAATCAATGCACAGTTCACACAAGTGTTTGCTTCTTGAGGTGGAGAGAAATAGGTGAACTGACTCAACATAAAAGTAAAAGAAAGATCCTTCAAAGAGGAAAGCATCGATTGCTATATTTGTGCTAGAGCTTTGGTTTTGAAAACAAGAAACAATTTTGTCAACGGTAGTAATAAAGCATATGTGTTATGTAAATTATATCCTACAAGTTGCAAGCCTCATGCATAGTATACTAATAGTGCCCGCACCTTGTCCTAATTAGCTCGGATTACCTGGATTATCATCGCAATGCACATGTTTTAACCAAGTGTCACAAAGGGGTACCTCTATGCCGCCTGTACAAAGGTCTAAGGAGAAAGTTCGCATCGGATTTCTCGCTATTGATTATTCTTAACTTAGACATCCATACCGGGACAACATAGACAACAGATAATGGACTCCTCTTATATGCATAAGCATGTAGCAACAATTAATTTTCTCATATGAGATTGAGGATATTTGTCCAAAACTGAAACTTCCACCATGGATCATGACTTTAGTTAGCGACCCAATGTTCTTCTCTAACATTATGCAATGCTCTAACCATTCTAGTGGTAAATCTCCCTTACTTAAGACAAGACGAACATGCATAGCAACTCACATGATATTCAACAAAGAGTAGTTGATGGCGTCCCCAGGAACATGGTTATCGCACAACAAGCAACTTAATAAGAGATAAAGTGCATAAGTACATATTCAATACCACAATAGTTTTTAGGCTATTTGTCCCATGAGCTATATATTGTAAAGGTAAAGGATAGAAATTTTAAAGGTAGCACTCAAGCAATTTACTTTGGAATGGCGGAGAAATACCATGTAGTAGGTAGGTATGGTGGACACAAATGGCATAGTGGTTGGCTCAAGGATTTGGATGCATGAGAAGTATTCCCTCTCGATACAAGGTTTAGGCTAGCAAGGTTTATTTGAAACAAACACAAGGATGAACCGGTGCAGCAAAACTCACATAAAAGACATATTGTAAACATTATAAGACTCTACACCGTCTTCCTTGTTGTTCAAACTCAATACTAGAAATTATCTAGACCTTAGAGAGACCAATTATGCAAACCAAATTTTAGCATGCTCTATGTATTTCTTCATTAATGGGTGCAAAGTATATGATGCAAGAGCTTAAACATGAGCACAACAATTGCCAAGTATCACATTATCCAAGACATTATAGCAAATTACTACATGTATCATTTTCCAATTCCAACCATATAACAATTTAACGAAGAAGAAACTTCGCCATGAATACTATGAGTAAAGCCTAAGGAAATATTTGTCCATATGCAATAGCGGAGCGTGTCTCTCTCCCACACAAAGAATGCTAGGATCCATTTTATTCAAACAAAACAAAAACAAAAACAAACCGACGCTCCAAGCAAAGCACATAAGATGTGATGGAATAAAAATATAGTTTCAGGGGAGGAACCTGATAATGTTGTCGATGAAGAAGGGGATGCCTTGGGCATCCCCAAGCTTAGATGCTTGAGTCTTCTTGATATATGCAGGGGTGAACCACCGGGGCATCCCCAAGCTTAGAGCGTTCACTCTTCTTGATCATGTTGTATCATCTCCCTCTCTTGATCCTTGAAAACTTCCTCCACACCAAACTCAAAACAACTCATTAGAGGGTTAGTGCACAATTAAAAATTACATATTCAGAGGTTAAATAATCATTCTTAACACTTCTGGACATTGCACAAAGCTACCGAAAGTCAGTGGAATCGAAAAATCCATCAAGCATAGCAAAACAGGCAATGCGAAATAAAAGGCAGAATCTGTCAAAACAGAACAGTTCGTAAAGACGAATTTTATTGAGGCACCAGACTTGCTCAAATGAAAATGATCAAATTGAATGAAAGTTGCGTACATATCTGAGGATCACTCACGTAAATTGGCATAATTTTCTGAGTTACCTACAGAGAATTAGGCCCAGATTCGTGACAGCAAAGAAATCTGTTTCTGAGCAGTAATCCAAATCTAGTATGAACCTTACTATCAACGACTTTACTTGGCACAACAATGCACAAAACTAAGATAAGGAGAGGTTGCTACAGTAGTAAACAACTTCCAAGACTCAAATATAAAATAAAGGTACTGTAGTAAAAACATGGGTTGTCTCCCATAAGCGCTTTTCTTTAACGCCTTTCAGCTAGGCGCAGAAAGTGTATATCAAGTGTTATCAAAAGATGGAGCATCTAAAGCGGGGTGTGGAGTTTTCTCAACCATGCATAATATATTGGATACATAAGTTTCAGCGGCTCCCTTTTCATTAGTCTTGGGCTTGCTACTCTCATCAAACAAATTTTCAGGAACAAGCCAAGCATAGTTATTTTCTAGTGCCTCATGCATTGCTAGGAGCTTACATGGTATTGGTGCTTTAATCTCCCCACCATTATTAACATTATTAGTATACTTAATTCTATCCATATCCATCTTCTCAAGTGTTCTTTTAAAATCGGTGGTCATACCAAGCCTATCATGCTTACTAAAAACTTTTCTAGCTTCTTTAGCTATATCCGCAAATTCCCGCACTAAGACTTTTAGAACAAAATCTATCTTCTCTCCCCTCTCCATATCAGAAAGTGTAAGAAACATGTGTTGTATCATGGGGTTGAGACTAATAAATCTAGCTTCCATCATGCGTACCAAACAAATAGAGGCATCTTCATAAGTAGGGACAGCTTTTGCAAGAGGTCTTTAAGATCTTCATGCATACTAACATGGGTGAAAAATTCTTCTATATTATCTCTCCCAATTATAGACCCTTGTCCCACAGGTATATCTTTTACAGTAAAATTAAAAGGAAACATGTTGAAATAAGTAAAGCAAATGCAAGTAACTAATTTTTTTGTGTTTTTTGATATAGAGATCGCAAACAAGATAGCAAATAAAGTAAAACTAGCAACTAATTTTTTTGTATTTTGATTTAGTGCAGCAAACAAAGTAGTAAATAAAATAAAGCAAGACAAAAACAAAGTAAAGATATTGCGATGTGGAGACTCCCCTTGCAGCGTGTCTTGATCTCCCCGGCAACGGCGCCAGAAAAAGAGCTTGATACGCGTACAGCACGCGTCCGTTGGGAAACCTAAGAGGAAGGTGTGATGCGTACAGCGGCAAGTTTTCCCTCAGTATGAAACCAAGGTTTATCGAACCAGTAGGAGCCAAGAAGCACGTTGAAGGTTGATGGCGGCGAGATGTAGTGCGGCGCAACACCAGGGATTCCGGCGCCAACGTGGAACCTGCACAACACAACCAAAGTACTTTGCCCCAACGAAACAGTGAGGTTGTCAATCTCACCGGCTTGCTGTAACAAAGGATTAGATGTATAGTGTGGATGATGATTGTTTGCAGAGAACAGTAGAACAATTGCGATGAGATTGTATTTCAGATGTAAAGAATGGACCGGGGTCCACAGTTCACTAGTGGTGTCTCTCCCATAAGATAAATAGCATGTTGGGTGAACAAATTACAGTTGGGCAATTGACAAATAGAGAGGGCATGACCATGCACATACATGATATGATGAGTATTGTGAGATTTAATTGGGCATTACGACAAAGTACATAGACCGCTATCCAGCATGCATCTATGCCTAAAAAGTCCACCTTCAGGTTATCATCCGAACCCCTTCCAGTATTAAGTTGAAAACAACAGACAATTGCATTAAGTATGGTGCGTAATGTAATCAATAACTACATCCTCGGACATAGCATCAATGTTTTATCCCTAGTGGCAACAGCACATCCATAACCTTAGAGGTTTCTGTCACTCCCCCAGATTCACGGAGACATGAACCCACTATCGAGCATAAATACTCCCTCTTGGAGTTACTAGTAAAAACTTGGCCAGAGCCTCTACTAATAATGGAGAGCATGCAAGATCATAAACAACACATAGATATAAATTGATAATCAACATAACATAGTATTCTCTATTCATCGGATCCCAACAAACACAACATATAGCATTACAGATAGATGATCTTGATCATGTTCGGCAGCTCACAAGATCCGACAATGAAGCACATAAGGAGAAGACAACCATCTAGCTACTGCTATGGACCCATAGTCCAGGGGTAGACTACTCACTCATCACTCCGGAGGCGACCATGGCGGTGTAGAGTCCTCCGGGAGATGAATCCCCTCTCCGGCAGGGTGCCGGAGGCGATCTCTGAATCCCGAGATGGGATTGGCGGCGGCGGCGTCTCTGGAAGGTTTTCCGTATCGTGGCTCTCGGTACTGGGGGTTTCGCGACGAAGGCTATTTGTAGGCGGAAGGGCAGGTCAAGGGGCGTCACGAGGGGCCCAGACGCCAGGGCTGCGCGGCCAGCTCCTGGGCCGCGCCGCCCTATTGTCTGGCCGCCTCGTGGCCCCACTTCGTTAGCTCTCCGGTCTTCTGGAAGCTTCGTGTGAAAATAGGCCCCTGGGCGTTGATTTCGTCCAATTCCGAGAATATTTCCTTACTAGGATTTCTGAAACCAAAAACAGCAAAAAACAGCAACTGGCTCTTCGGCATCTCGTTAATAGGTTAGTTCCAGAAAATGCATAAATATGACATAAAGTATGCATAAAACATGTAGATATCATCAATAATGTGGCATGGAACATAAGAAATTATCGATACGTCGGAGACGTATCACTACCCTTTGTTGAATATCATGTGAGTTGCTATGCATGTTCGTCTTGTCTTAAGTAAGGGCAATTTACCATGAGTTGAATGGTTTGAGCATGCATATTGTTAGAGAAGAACATTGGGCCGCTAACTAAAGCCATGATCCATGGTGGAAGTTTCAGTTATGGACAACAATCCTCAATCTCTTATGAGAATATTATTTGTTGAATGCTTATGCATAAAAGAGGAGTCCATTATCTGTTGTCTATGTTGTCCCGGTATGGATGTCTAAGTTGAGAATAATCAAAAGCGAGAAATCCAATGCGAGCTTTCTCCTTAGACCTTTGTAGATGCGGCATAGAGGTACCCCTTTGTGATACTTGGTTAAAACATATGTATTGCGGTGATAATCCAGGTAATCCGAGCTAATTAGGACAAGGTGCGGGCACTATTGGTAATCTATGCATGAGGCTTGCAACTTGTTGGATATAATTTACATAACACATATGCTTTATTACTACCGTTGACAAAATTGTTTCTTGTTTTCAAAATAAAAGCTCTAGCACAAATATAGCAATCGATGCTTCCCTCTTCGAAGGGCCATTCTTTTACTTTTATGTTGAGTCAGTTTACCTATTTCCTCCCATCTCAAGAAGCAAACACTTGTGTTAACTGTGCATTGATTCTTACATACTTGCATATTTGCATTCATCATATTGCTTTATGTTGACAACTATCCATGTGATATATATGTTACAAGTTGAAAGCAACCGCTGAAACTTAATCTTCCTTTGTGCTGCTTCAATACCTTTACTATGAATTTATTGCTTTATGAGTTAACTCTTATGCAAGACTTATTGATGCTTGTCTTGAAAGTACTATTCATGAAAAGTCTTTGCTATATGATTCAGTTGTTTACTCATTGTCTTTACCATTGCTTTGGATCGCTGCATTCATTACATGTGCTTACAATAGTATTGATCAAGATTATGATGGCATGTCACTTCAGAAATTATCTTTGTTATCGTTTACCTACTCGGGACGAGTAGGAACTAAGCTTGGGGATGCTGATACGTCTCCAACGTATCGATAATTTCTTATGTTCCATGCTACTTTATTGATGATACCTACATGTTTTATACATACTTTATGTCATATTTATGCATTTTCCGGCACTAACCTATTAACAAGATGCCGAAGAGCCAGTTGCAATTTTCTGCTGTTTTTGGTTTCAGAAATCCTAGTAAGGAAATATTCTCGGAATTGGACGAAATCAACGCCCAGGATCTTATTTTTCCACGAAGCTTCCAGAACACCGGAGGAGATACGAAGTGGGGCGACGAGGCGGCCACACAACAGGGCGGCGCGGCCCACCCTCTAGCCGCGCGGCCCTGGCGTGTGGGGCCCTCGTGGCGCCCCCTGACCTACCCTTCCGCCTACTTAAGCCTTCGTCGATAATAGTTCCAGTACCGAGAGCCACGATATGGAAAACCTTCCAGAGACGCCGCCGCCGCCAATCCCATCTCGGGGGATTCAGGAGATCGCCTCCGGCACCCTGCCGGAGAGGGGAATCATCTCCCGGAGGACTCTTCACCGCCATGGTCGCCTCCGGAGTGATGTGTGAGTAGTTCACCCCTGGACTATGGGTCCATAGCAGTAGCTATATGGTCGTCTTCTCCTAATTGTGCTATCATTGTTGGATCTTGTGAGCTGCCTAACATGATCAAGATCATCTATTTGCAATGCTACATGTTGCGTTTGTTGGGATCCGATGAATAGTGAATGCTATGTTATGTTGATTATCAATCTATCATCTATGTGTTGTTTATGATCTTGCATGCTCTCCGTTGCTAGTAGAGGCTCTGGCCAAGTTTTTGCTTGTAACTCCAAGAGGGAGTATTTATGCTCGATAGTGGGTTCATGCCTCCATTAAATGCAGGACGGTGACAGAAAGTTCTAAGGTTGTGGATGTCTTTGTTGCCACTAGGGATAAAACATCAATTCTATGTCTAAGGATATATTTGTTGATTACATTACGCACCATACTTAATGCAATTGTCTGTTGTTTGCAACTTAATACGGAGGGTTCGGATGATAACCTGAAGGTGGACTTTTTAGGCATAGATGCATGCTGGATAGCGGTCTATGTACTTTGTCGTAATGCCCAATTAAATCTCACACTACTCATCATAACATGTATGTGCATGGTCATGCCCTCTTTATTTGTCAATTGCCCAACTGTAATTTGTTCACCCAACATGCTTATTCTTATCGGAGAGACACCACTAGTGAACTGTGGACCCCGGTCCATTCTTTTACATCGAATACAATCTACTGCAATACTCGTTCTACTGTTCTCTGCAAACATCATCATCCACACTATACATTTAATCCTTTGTTACAGCAAGTCGGTGAGATTGACAACCTCACTGTTACATTGGGACAAAGTACTTTGGTTGTGTTGTGCATGTTCCACGTTGGCGCCGGAATCCCTGGTGTTGCACCGCACTACACTCCGCCGCCATCAACCTTCAACGTGCTTCTTGGCTCCTACTGGTTCGATAAACCTTGGGTTCTTACTGAGGGAAAACTTACCGCTGTACGCATCACACCTTCCTCTTGGGGTTCCCAACGGGCACGTTAACTGCGCGCCAGCATCAACGTCTAACTTGTTTTTGCAGGGTTTGGTGATGTGATATGGCCATAATGTGATGATGAATATGTATGAGATGATCATTATTGTATCGTGGCAACCGGCAGGAGCCTTATGGTTGTCTTTAAATTTCATGTTGAGTAGTATTTCAAAGTAGTTGTAATAGTTGCTACATGAGGTGAACAACCATGAAGACGGCGCCATGGACCTTGACGCTACGCCGACGATGATGGAGATCATGCCCGTTGATGATGGAGATCATGTCCGTGCTTTGGAGATGAAGATCAAAGGCGCAAAGACAAAAGGGCCATATCATATCACATATGAACTGCATGTGATGTTAATCCTTTTATGCATCTTATTTTGCTTAGATCGCGACGGTAGCATTATAAGATGATCCCTCACTAAAATATCAAGATAATAAAGTGTTCATCCTTAGTAGCACCGTTGCCAAGACTTGTCGCTTCGAAGCATCTCATGATGATCGGGTGTGATAGAATCAACAAGTGCATACAACGGGTGCAAGCCAGTTTTGCACATGCGGATACTAAGGTGGCCTTGACGAGCCTAGCATGTACAAGACATGGTCTCGGAACACGTGATACCGAAAGGTAGAGCATGAATCATATGATTGATATGATGAACACTTTGAGTGTTTGCCATTGAAATTACATCTTGTCTCGTGATGATCGGACTTAGGTGTGATGGATTTGGTTCGTGTAATCACTAAGACAATTCGAGGGATATTGTTTTGAGTGGGAGTTCACCTAGATTTTTAATTATATTGAATTAAAATTTGAACTCAATTTGTCATAAACTTAGTCTAAACTATTGCAAATATATGTTGTAGATATGGCGTCCCCAATCAATTTTAACCAGTTCCTAGAGAAAGAAAAGCTTAAGAGCAACGGTAGCAACTTCACCGACTGGTTCCGTCATGTGAGGATCTTCCTCGCTGGCGGAAATCTACAATATGTGCTTGATGCACCGCTAGGTGACCCTCCTGCAGAAACTGAAACCGAGGAAGTAAAGAATGTTTACGTGACTCGGAAAGCTCGGTACTCTCAAGTTCAGTGTGCCATCCTGTGCAGTCTGGAAGCCGATCTTCAAAAACGTTTTGAGCATCATGATCCTCATGAGTTGGTCAATGAGCTGAAAGCTATATTTGAAACTCATGCGGCCGTGGAATGCTATGAAGCATCGAAACACTTCTTCAGCTGCATGATGGAAGAAGGCAGCTCCGTTAGTGAGCACATGCTCGTTATGACCGGGCATGCGAAGAAACTCAGTGACTTGGGAATAGTGATTCCTAATAGACTGGGGATTAATCATGTCCTTCAATCACTGCCACCTAATTACAAGAACTTTGTGATGAACTAAAACATGCAGAACATGAACAAGGAGTTACCTGAACTCTTTAGCATGCTAAAATCTGCAGAGATTGAGATCAAGAAAGGGCACCAAGTGTTGATGGTCAACAAGACCACCAGTTTCAAGAAACAGGGCAAGTCTAAGGGAAAATTCAAGAAGGGTGGCAAGAAAGCTGCCACGCCTCCTATGAAACCTAAGAACGGCCGTAAGCCTGATGCTGAGTGCTATTACTGCAAGGAGAAGGGACACTAGAAGAGTAATTGCTCCAAGTATCTGGCTGATCTGAAGAGCGGCCTTGTCAAGAAGAAGAAAGAAGGTATATCTGATATACATGTTATAGATGTTTATCTCACTGGTTCTCGTACTAGTACCTGGGTATTTGATACTGATTCGGTTGCTCATATTTGTAACTCGAAACAGGAACTAAAGAATAAACGAAGACTACTGAAAGATGAAGTGACGATGCGCGTTGGAAACGGATCCAAAGTCGATGTGATCGCTGTCGGCACACTTCCTCTACATATACCTTTGGGATTAGTTTTAAGCCTAAATAATTGTTATTTTGTACACGCGTTGAGCATGAACATTATATCTGAATCTTGTTTAATGCAAGACGGTTATTCATTCAAGTCTGAGAATAATGGTTGTTCTATTTTTATGAATAATATCTTTTATGGTCGAGCACCTGAAAAGAATGGCTTATTTCTGTTAGATCTCGATAGTAGTGATACACATATACATAACATTGATGCTAAGCGAATTAAATTGAATGATAATTCTACTTATATGTGGCACTGTCGTCTTGGTCATATTGGAGTGAAACGCATGAAGAAACTCCATACTGATGGATTACTTGAATCACTTGACTTTGAGTCACTTGATAGATGCGAAGCATGTCTGATGGAAAAAATGACTAAGACTCCATTTTCTGGTATGATGGAGCGAACTACTAACTTATTGGAAATCATACATACCGATGTGTGCGGACCAATGAGTGTAGCATCGCGCGGTGGTTATCGTTATGTTCTAACCTTCACAGATGATCTGAGTAGATATGGGTATATCTATTTCATGAAACATAAATCCGAAACTTTCGAGAAGTTTAAGGAATTCCAAAGTGAAGTAGAAAATCAACGTAACAAGAAGATTAAATTTCTACGATCTGGTCGTGGAGGTGAATATCTGAGTTATGAGTTTAGCATGCATTTAAAGAAATGCGGAATACTTTCACAATTGACACCGCCGGGAACACCACAACGAAACGGTGTGTCCGAACGTCGTAATCGAACTCTCTTAGATATGGTTCGTTCTATGATGTCTCTTACTGATTTGCCGTTATCATTTTGGAGTTATGCATTAGAGACAGCCGCATTCACTTTAAATAGAGCACCATCAAAATCCGTTGAAGCGACACCGTATGAATTATGGTTTAATAAGAAACCTAAGCTGCCGTTCCTTAAAGTTTGGGGTTGCGAAGCCTATGTAAAGAAGTTACAACCGGACAAGCTAGAACCCAAAGCGGAGAAATGCGTCTTCATAGGATACCCTAAGGAAACTATAGGGTACACTTTCTATCACAGATCCGAAGGCAAAATCTTTGTTGCTAAGAACAGAACCTTTCTTGAGAAAGAATTTCTCACTAAAGAAGTGCCTGGAAGAAAAGTAAAACTTGATGAGATTGATGAATCTTTACTCATTGATCAGAGTAGCGCAGTACCGGAAGTTGTTCCTGTGCCGCCTACACCGACAACAGAGGAAGCTAATGATAATGATCATGAAACTTCGAACGAGGAAACTACTGAACCTCGCAGATCGACAAGGGAACGTGCCACTCCTGATTGGTATGATCCTTGTCTAAATGTCATGATTGTGGACAACAATGATGAAGACCCTGCGACGTATGAAGAAGCGATGATGAGCCCAGATTCCAACAAATGGCAAGAAGCCATAAAATCCGAAATGGGATCCATGTATGATAACAAAGTATGGACTTTGGTAGACTTACCTGATAGCCGAAAGGCTGTCGAGAATAAATGGATCTTCAAGAGAAAAACAGATGCTGATGGTAATATTACTGTCTATAAAGCTCGACTTGTCGCAAAGGGTTTCCGACAAATTAAAGGAGTTGACTACGATGAGACTTTCTCACCTATAGCGAAGCTAAAATCTGTGAGGATTTTGTTAGCAATAGCTGCATTTTTTGATTATGAGATTTGGCAGATGGATGTCAAAACGGCGTTCCTTAATGGAGACATTGAGGAAGAGTTGTATATGGTACAACCCAAAGGTTTTGTCGATCCTAAAAATGCTGACAAAGTATGCAAACTTCAGCGTTCAATTTATGGACTGAAGCAAGCATCGAGAAGTTGGAACCGACGCTTTGATAAGGTGATCAAAGACTTCGGGTTTATACAGTGTCATGGAGAGGCCTGTATTTACAAGAAAGTGAGTGGGAGCTCTGTAGCATTCCTGATATTATATGTAGATGACATATTATTGATTGGGAATGATATAGAAATATTAAGTAGTGTAAAAGGTTATTTGAATAATAGTTTTTCAATGAAAGACCTTGGTAAAGCATCGTATATATTAGGCATCAAGATTTATAGAGATAGATCAAGACGTCTAATAGGGCTATCACAGAGTACATACCTGGACAAGATTCTAAAGAAGTTTAGAATGGACGAAAGTAAGAAAGGGTTCTTACCTATGTTACCAGGCAAGGTCTTGAGTAAGACTCAAGGACCGGCTACGGCAGAAGAAAGAGAAAGGATGAGTCAGATCCCCTATGCTTCGGCAGTAGGCTCTATTATGTATGCCATGCTATGTACTAGACCGGATATAGCACATGCTGTTAGTTTGACTAGCAGATATCAAAGTGATACAGGAATGGAACACTGGACAACGGTCAAGAATATCCTGAAGTACTTGAAAAGAACTAAGGATATGTTTCTTTGTTATGGAGGTGACCAAGAGCTCGTTGTAACCAGTTACACCGATGCAAGTTGGAACACTGATCCTGATGACTCTAAGTCACGGTGCAGGGTACGTGTTTATATTGAATGGTGCTGCGATGGGCTGGGAAAGCTCGAAGCAGTGCACGGTGGCGAAGTCTTCAACAGAATCAGAGTACATAGCGGCTTCAGAGGCTTCATCAGAAGCGGTATGGATGAAGAGGTTCATTGTAGAGCTCGGTGTGGTTCCTAGTGCATTGGACCCACTAGTCATCTACTGTGACAACATGGGTGCCATCGCCAATGCACAGGAACCAAGGTCACACAAGAGGCTGAAACATATTAAGCTGCGTTATCACTCGATTCGCGAGTACATCGAAGATGGAGAAGTAAAGATTTGCAAAGTACACACTGATCTGAATGTAGCAGATCCGTTGACTAATGCTCTCCCTAGGGCAAAGCATGACCAACACCAGAATGCCATGGGTGTTAGGTACCTTACAATGTAATCTAGATTATTGACTCTAGTGCAAGTGGGAGACTGTTGGAGATATGCCCAAGAGGCAATAATAAAAGTGGTTATTATATATCTTTATGTTTATGATGAATGTTTATATACCATGCTATAATTGTATTAACCGAAACATTGATACATGTGTGATATGTAAACAACAAAGAGTCCCTAGTATGCCTCTTAACTAGCTTGTTGATTAACGGATGATTAGTTTCATAATCATGAACATTGGATGTTATTAATAACAAGGTTATATCATTGTATGAATGATGTAATGGACACAGTCAATTAAGCGTAGCATAAGATCACGTCATTAAGTTATTTGCTATAAGCTTTCAATACATAGTTACCTAGTCCTTATGATCATGAGATCATGTAAATCACTTATACCGAAAAGGTACTTTGATTACATCAAACGCCACTGCGTAAATGAGTGGTTATAAAGGTGGGATTAAGTATCCGGAAAGTATGAGTTGAGGCATATGGATCAACAGTGGGATTTGTCCATCCCGATGACGGATAGATATACTCTGGGCCCTCTCGGTGGAATGTCGTCTAATGTCTTGCAAGCATATGAATAAGTTCATAAGAGACCACATACCACGGTACGAGTAAAGAGTACTTGTCAGGAGACGAGGTTGAACAAGGTATAGAGTGATACCGATGATCGAACCTCGGACAAGTAAAATATCGCGTGACAAAGGGAATTGGTATCGTATGTGAATGGTTCATTTGATCACTAAAGTCATCGTTGAATATGTGGGAGCCATTATGGATCTCCAGATCCCGCTATTGGTTATTGGTCGGAGAGAGTTCTCACCCATGTCCACATAGTTCGCAAACCGTAGGGTGACACACTTAAGGTTTGATGTTGTAATGGTAGAATTTGAATATGGAATGGAGTTCGAAGTATTGTTCGAAGTCCCGGATGGGATCCCGGACATCACGAGGAGTTCCGGAATGGTCCGGAGAATAAGATTCATATATAGGAAGTCATTTTATAAGATTTAAAATGATCCGGAAGACTTTATGGAAGGTTCTAGAAAAGTCCGGAAGAAATCAATTTGGAAGGCGGAGTCCCGAAGGGACTCGACCTCCCATGGCCGGCCAACCCTAGAGGGGGGAGTCCAAGGTGGACTCCACCTAGGTGGCCGGCCACCCCCCCTCATGGAAGGGTGGGAATCCCACTTGGGTGGGAGTCCCACCTTGGGTAGGTTTCCCTACTACATGGAAGGTTTTGGATTGGTGTCTTATTCGAAGACTTGTAGTCCAACACTTGGGGGTTCCACCTATATAATGAGGGGCATAGGGGAGGGGGCCGGCCACCACAAAGCCATAGCTTGGCCGCACCCCCTTAGTGGCCGGCCACCCCTCTCCCAAACCCTAGCCGCCCCCTCTCCTCCATCTCTCTCGCACGCTTAGCGAAGCTCCACCGGAGTTCTCCATCGCCACCGCCACCACGCCTTCGTGCTGCCGGATTCAAGGAGGAGCTACTACTTCCGCTGCCCGCTGGAACGGGGAGAAGGACGTCGTCTTCACCAACACCGAACGTGTGACCGAGTACGGAGGTGCTGCCCGTTCGTGGCACCGTGATCAAGATATTCTACGCGCTTTTGCAAGCGGCAAGTGATCGTCTACCGCAACAATAAGAGCTTACTCTTATGGGCTTTGGAAATCTTCAAGGGTGAGTCTCGATCATCCCCTCGTTGCTCCCGTCTTCTAGATTGCATCTTGGCTTGGATTGCGTTCTAGCGGTAGGAAATTTTTTGTTTTCTATGCAACGAATCCCTACAAATACACCCATAGAAAATAAAGTCCAATGCAGAGGAGGCTATTGCGCAGTGGGCATATATTAGATAAAGATAGTTAGCTAGATAAAGATGAGCATTGCATTCATGAAATCATAATACCTCGATGCAACTTTTTATAGGTAATTCCAGTGGATAAGGCATGATGAGATGTATGAATTTCTGAAAGGTAATTGCAAGATGGTTTGCTCTTGGTGTTGTGAATTTTGAGGTCGAACCAAATTCAAGAATATTTTTTTGTGCATTTTCTTTTCAGTAGCATTACGTCTTCTTACATATTGAATAGTTCATTAATATTTATTTGAATATGTAGTTAGTCTAGCATATCAAGACTTATATTGACCAATATGCAAGTATTTGTTTTCTTATTGTCTCGCAAAGAACAAAGTTGTTGAGTATGACAATGATGATGAATTAATTGGTCAATAAAAAATAATCTGTAGCAATGTACAACCATATTTGCTATTTAATCTAAATATTTACGTTTGCTATTTAATCTAGATATTTATATTTGCTATTTAATCTAAATGTTTAACAATATTTGATTCTAGGCAAGAATTGGATATATGGCTTTCTACAAAAAAAAAAAATTGAGGTTGGACTCGATGGGTTATGATGTACCGTTGATGACTATGCTGCATGATGACATATTTGAACCAAGAAATATTCAAGGTAGTTCACGTGACCAAATCAAGCGATGATACATAGTTCCTTGTGCACTTGGATGCCTCTATCCATTTTGGAGTAGATGCGCGTCTATGAGAGATACCTAATTTTTGTTTAGCTACTTGCAAAATTGTTTTTTCTCAACAAAAGGATAGATCAGGGTATGCTTGTGTATATTGGAGTAAATGCGCCTATGAGATATACTTTTGCCGTTGTTTGGCTACTCGCAAAACTGTTTATCCTCTAAGGTACAACATGCAAGAATACCACACTATAAACCATCTTTTGAGTTTAATACTTTTAAATCAAACTTTTATTTTTTTCATGTGAGCCTAATTTTATTATAATTATAAAAGTATTATATTTACAATAAACCTCATAAAAGATGCTCAGGCACACACGTCCAAGCCATCATAAAACATGGAACACGCGGCGAGGGCCAACTATGACTCCACGGATGGTGTTATTGTTGTAGTCTTTCTAAAACCGCCAACCACCTTTCTAAAGCAAGACGTCACGGCGCCACCACCGTTGGTCCCAAAGCCCGTACCACCACCAAGCAAGAATCATGATCTCTAAGGCAATGCCCCCACACCGTCGTTGCCCAATCTAGTAAATGTAAATCTAGAAAATTCTCCACGGAGCACAAGATCGAGAAGTTAGAAGGGTTGCGAGCTTAATGATGATGCCTTCAAGAGGAGGAAGGGGAACGACACCACGGCGTTGTCACAACTAATGATTAAATTAATTCTGATGTTTAGACCATGAGTAGTGTGTTACAACTTACATTGTTGGGCCATGATACATATTTAAGGAGCTCAGTTTAAGTTACAATTTATACTCCGTAGTTGGTTGAAATTTCAGCAAAATGTATCCGCGAATGTGATCCAGAACATTGCGAATTTAGCCCTCGGGCAGTCAAAATGTAGGACCCCCATGCCAAAAACGCACCCCATTTCTCTCCTCGTCTGGCGTTCTTGGATCGATACAAATTCGAAAGGGGAAGAAGCCTCCAGGCGCACGCGACGATTACTTCCAGAAACAAATCGCGTCCCATTTCCCACCCCAATCCATCCACCAACCCCCATTCCTTGCTCGCAGCCGCAGGGGCCGCCGGGTATGTCGCCGGCGGCGGACGGCGCGGCGGCGTCGAAGCGGCAGGCGGAGCTGCTCAAGCAGGAGGGCAACTCCTTCTTCAAGAAGGACCGCATCAGCGCCGCCATCGACGCCTACACCGGGGTAATAAACACGGCCACTCGCGCGCGGTCGCCGCTTCTTCTCTTTGTTCGATTGGAGCGCCCCCCTACTAGGCGGGCGCCATTTGTTTCAGCCGATTCCTGATTTAGAGGTGGTGAAAGATGGAGCCCGTTCTGTGGAGGGTCGTGGGTTGTTTCGGTGGCGAATCGTATGAAAATTCCTAACGAATTCTCTTGATTCCCTCCCGAGTACCAACTGTAGCTTGCTAAATTATCTCACATGGAAGGCTATTATGACATATACCATATTTGTGTGTGCTTTACTTCTGGGCAGTTGGGTGGTGTGATGAGTGATTACACATATCCCTGCGTTTTACTAGTTAGCTGGCTGTTGCTACTTCAACACCTTTCTTTCAGTGAGCAAGGAAGAACTGCAGGATGAATTGCATTTTAGCATCTTGCATACTCAATGCCGACGCACTGTTAAGGCATGTGCGAGAAGAGATAATAGAGAAAACGTGTGTTTTGTTGTACCATGGTGTACTAACCATGGTAAGGCGCCAAGGCGTCCTAAGGCGAAGGGGGGACGCCTAGGTGGACGCCTTGGGCGCCTAAGGCGGGCGTTTTTCTAAGGCGGAGGGGGAGCGCCTGGGCGCTGAGGCGACGCCAAGGCAATGCCTTTAAAACCATGGTACTAACTTTATGCCAGGGCATAGAAACTATAAACCTCCCACATGCCTGTAGCAGTTTCACGCATGTGAACTTGACAAATTGTAACTTCTGCTAAAGTCACAACTCATACAAAACTTGGAATTTCTTGGTGTGCTAAACATGTTCGCAATTCAGCTAAGGCTACAGTTTAGGTCTAGTTACTTGGGAATCCCTCTTGTTTTGCCTCTTTAAATAATGGTGACAGTTTGGAAAAATTATGTATTTCATTCACTCGGTGTCTCTTTTTATTTAGAGTTCCTGCATTATCTATGCCTTCCTTGCTAATTTCAGTATATTATGCTTAACAGGCTATAGCTCTCTGCCAAAATGTTGCAGTATATTGGACCAACAGAGCATTATGCTACAAGAGGCGGAAGTCAGTATAACTCCTATCTCCATTTTGTTTGTCGCGTCTATTCATCAATTCGATACATGGTTCAACGTTTACCTTATACTGCATTGCTATTGAATTTGGCAGTGAGTGGGCTAAGGTTGAGGAAGATTGCAGAATGGCTATCCATTATGACAGCCATTCCGTTAAGGTGAGTTTGTGTCTTGAACTATATTAAGTAAATAACCAATTTAAATGCTTTGTTTATTTGTTCCAATCTCAAAACTGCACATCATACTAAATAGTCGAGAAATTTAATACGCTTTAGTGTTTTCCAGGAAACTTTCCTGTAGTAAAAATAAATTCCATTTTCCATCACAGTTTTGCTTTGACCTAACATGTAACGGATTGGATTTATCACTCTGTTTCGGCAAACACACCTCTAGATGTGTCCACACTCTAGTTAAGTTAGATTTTATTCGGCACTATGGTGACTTTTAGTATGCACTTCATTGTGCAATTGGAAATTGGACTTGTCATATGGACAATTTAAGGTTGCATGGTGTTGGCTTCTCAGTTGGTAGGTTTACTTGAGATCTGCCATTTAGTTGTGCTCATTGTTAACTCGATATTGAGTTTGTGTTTTGTTTGGTTCATTTGGCCGAGACTTTACTTTTGAGAGACGTGATTTGCCAAATCTTGTACAAAGTCTTGTACTAGGATCATTTTATTTTGATTGTATGCTGTAGTACCTGTTCTTACTATAGCAAATGACCTTGAATGTCTTGTGACATTCATCAGCACTGGAAGTTAGAATATGAACTGCCTCCTGAATCTGCTGGCAAAACTACAATGATGCTGCTTTAAGTAATGTATATGGTTCTAATACCATTGGGGCCAGTGACAGAGCTGCATGTATAGCAACCGTGTCAGCTGACACCATTGATTTGTCAAAATCCTTCATTAATTTTCGTCTTAATTACTGTTTGTTGGCGAAGATGACACCACTGCCATAAATGCTGACTCCAGCGGATTATTTTTTTTAGCTTCGTCCCTGATTGGGATTGGTAAAAGTTAACCACAAAAGAACATGTTGCATTTCAAGATTTTCAACTTCCATTTTAAAGAGAGAAAGAAGCAAGAGATGATTGTTTCAGGTCTAGCCATTTTGAAATGGGCTTGAACACATTGCTCGAACTTGATGTTGTACTACGCGCAACATACATTTTTTTGGTTGAACAAAATATCATCTACATCTCATCCTTTCAATGTTACTAGTTTTAATCCCTTGTCTGTAATGCCAATAATTTATATATTCTGTTGGCAGGCGCATTACATGCTTGGACTTGCACTTCTCAACAAGCAAGAATTGACTGAAGGAATAAAGGAACTAGAGAAGGTTTCTCTTTTGTTAAGCTTTTTGTTAGTCCAAGCATCAATATTAATCTTACTATTTCTGGAAAATATTAAGGCGTGTCTGGTTTGAGCCCCAACTAGGACAACGAAAATTTTGGCATGAATTTTTTGGTGAGTCATTGTTTTTTTGGACTATAGCTGCGGTGCCAACCAAAAAATCGGCAAAAATGCTAGGTCCTCATTTGGTTTGCAGCCAACTAACTTGGCAAACATTTGACAACTTGTACTAACTAGTACTAATTCTGATTTAATTTTCATAATGAGCGAACAAAAAGTATGACACGTGTTAAAAAACTCACGGTTTTTGTCTTGAAAGAGAAGTCATGGCTGAGTATGGCCTGAAAGAAAAGCTTACATTGAATTAAGCGAGCCTTGACCGATTCAAATGCCGCTTAGTAAGGTGTAACTTGTTAGCTGTTAATCCGCCGCATCTTTCAATTAATTATACAACATTGGACGTGGCCCACAGACCTAACGCCAGCGAGCTTGGCTGCCAACTTTTTGGTGAACAATTTGCGCGCCCAGGCGTGCGTTGGCGAAAATTACACTGGAGTCTGATGGCGGGCTTTGGTGAACGAATATTTCGGCGTCCATCGAAACGATATCCAAATATCACGGGCAAGCCAAAAACATGGTAGGGTCAGTATTGGCGTAAACCAAATGTGCCCTAATTGACTTGCCATTAACACAAGTACCCACTTAAATTGGATATAATATAGTTGTAGGTTGCATTTTTCTGTTACATACGCTCTATTTCTTTGGAAACACAATATTGGTTGGGTGCACATCTTACTAACCTCCACCTGCCCTGTCCTTTGTTTGCTCATGCTGGTAAATTTGGAAAAATGATCTTAATTTGAGTAAAAAAAAAGAATTTAGTGGAGTTGGTAATGAGTACCAACTACCAACAGAAACATGAAAGTACAATGCCAAATGCCATCATTCATGTACTTGTTCTTATGTTGAAGTTATTTTTGTTGCAAATACATTTATGTTTTTTTCATTTATACTGATGAAATGAATCAAACTATGCAAAATTAGTCTTTGGAGCTTGGAAGGGGTGCACATCCTGCAAGCTACATGGTTGAAGAGATATGGCAAGAGCTTTCTAAAGCGAAATACATTGAATGGGAAGGCCTGTCAAAAATGCGATCCTCTCAATTGCATAAACTCAAGTGCGTAGTTAATATTTTCCATGCATTTTCTTAATTAGTATCACAGGGTTGTACTGTAGTTCCTGCCTAATATAGCATTTGCCATCTTTCAGGGCAACATGTAAAGAAGCTCTAAGGAATTATAACAGCCTTGATAATCCAGCTGTAGACGTGTCTGAAGAGCATCTAAACGAGCTAGATGACGTTTTCAGGAAAGCTGCAAAGGCTGATACTCCAACAGAAGTATGAAACTGCCTTAGAAAGTGTTAACTTACGTTGGCTTGACTGATTTAATCAAATAACATGCGTCATGTGCAGGTTCCTGACCATCTCTGCTGCAAAATTACACTCGATGTCTTCAGAGATCCGGTGATCACTCCAAGCGGAATCACTTATGAGAGGGCTGTGATTCTTGACCATTTAAACAGGGTACCTGACAAGCGTGAAAAGATCTCTTTGCGACTTACTTGACTAGTGTTTTGCGTATCATACTAACGAAATTTTCAAATTTTGTAGGTGGGGAAATTTGACCCTGTGACCCGTGAAGCTCTTGAACCACACCAACTAATTCCAAACCTCGCCGTCAAGGAGGCTGTAGATGTATTTTTGAGTGAACATGGCTGGGCTTACAAGATAAGGTGATTGATTTGAACAACTGAATTTGTAGGGCACACCTTCAGTTATAAAACCAAAGATTGTTAGGGTACACCTGGGTTGGAGGTGAGATTGGCAATACATAGTTTCGTTAGTTTGTTGACATCAAGGAAGTTGTACATATATGTGATTGCTAAATTGTGCTGGAATCATACAAGGAACTTGTCGTGGCTACTCTGTGTAAGCCAACATTGTAAGCAGGCAGGAGGGCGGGCTGTGCAATTGATCGTTTCTTGACTTCCTTTCGCTCGCTGTGTTCCTAATTGTTTTCAGAGTACTACCAGCTCTATTATGCATAGTATTGCTCGTAATTCGTTGTTTCGATTAGGGATTTTGATTTAGGAATTCCGAACAGAAGCCTTAGGATTTGAACCCAAACCCAGTGCACTGTGGATGGGATGGTACTTCAGTGTCCTGAATAACTATTGTTGTATAAACTTGAATACGACGCGAACTGAAAAAAAGGTAAATTATTACAGTGCAAAATAATAATGGTATGAAGAAATTGTTTGGTTTTCAAATAGAGTTACAATGCTCCAGTGACGAAAAGCAATTCTCCCTCCAAATTACAACTTGTCTAGGGCATTTTTGCCTCCTGTCATGTCATGGGCCTCTCGAGCAGCGCCGAGAGGTACCACTCGTTCTTCTTGGCACCGCCGTCCAGCTTCCGGCCGGCGTTC